>NC_084532.1:300000-407500 GCF_024500275.1 Phycodurus eques | reverse complement strand
ATAACCCAAGTAAACAAAATGCAGTTTTAAATGGTGATTGGTGGTCCTTCAGGTGTTTTTTTTTTTTTTTTAAAGCAAACTCAATGCGAGCCTTCCATGTGTCTTGTACTGAGGAGAGGTTTTTGCCCAGTCTCTTCTTTATTGTTGAGTCAAGAAAACTGACCTTAACTGAGGCAAGGGAGGCCTGCAGTTCTGTTGATGTTGTCCTGCGTTCCATTGTGACCTCCTGGATCAGTCGTCGCTGTGCTCTTGGGGTAATTTTCTTTCGGCCGGCCACTCCCCGGAAGATTCACCACTGTGCCATGTTTTTTCCATTTGTGGATAATGGCTCTCACCGTGATTCGCTGGGATCCTAAACCTTTACAAATGGCTTTGCAACCCGTTCCAGACTGATAGATGTCAATCACTTTATATTTCATCTGTTCTTACATTTCTTTGGATCGTGGTATTTTGTTGCAGCTTTCTGAGAAATTTTGGCCGACTCATTTTGTTAGACAGATTCTATTTAAGGGATTTCTTGATTGATCAGCTCTGGAGGTAATCAGGCTTGGGTGTGGCCACTGAAAATGAACTCAGCTTTCCAAAAACAATTTGATAAGCCACAGTTCATTCATGGTTTAAAAAGCGGGACACTTACTTTTTTCCACACAGGGCGAGGCAGCTCTGAATTGTTTTTTTTCCTCCTAAATAAATAAAAGCATTTGAAAACTGTATTTTGTGTTTATTTGGGTTACCTTTGTCTGATATTTACATTAAATTATTTGAATAGCTTAAAGTGTAAAACATAAGAATTTGAGAAGGGGCAAATACTTTTTTTTACGGCACTGTAACTAATCAGTCAATTCTACAATATTAAAAAATATCTAGATGTAGATCAAAGTGAACTTCAAAAATTCTTTACGCAGGTGACTTGAAACCTTCCTCCCTCCCTCCTCGAGATGTTTGTTGCACATCATCCAAGGGTAAGTACTAATTTTCTTGATTCTAGGTCTAAGTGGTGTTAATATTCTTTATATCTTTATCTTTATATACCATATCACATTTTACAAAGGTTTTGTGATTTAAACTGTTTGACCCGTAAATATACATTAGTTCCAATTTACTTTTTAAAAAAAATATATTTTTCTGTTGGCGAAAGCATCACAGCGGATTGTTTTCCAACTGTACATGATATAGCCACACAGCTTCAGTGCTGATTAAATTGGGACTTTGCGACAATCCCAAAAAGTTCTGCATATTATTAGATAAGTGGAATAAAAGTGTTATTTATTGTGGTAATCAGGGGCCTTCATCACAGCTTAATGCAACAGATGAGCTAGGCTAGACTAAGTGGACGAGTGCAAGACCAGAGGCATTGTTACTGGTGTTCAGAAACTTGAAGCCTGAGGAGTTCATTTTTAAGGAGGCTAGCAAAGATTTCAAAGGAACCATCAAAAGAAGGGTCATCTTAAGTCACTTCACAAGTTAAATAGCGTTGCAGTGTTGATGCACTGTTGGTCGGTCAGGGGTGCAGCTTGATGGGATTTACTACCTTTAACTGGTGTGGTCTTGGCTTGTCGTGGGTCTGGCACATCTGCCTCCTCTGGAGAACTTGAGAGTGAGATAAATGATGGAAGCGAACTTGTGGAAGGTGTACCCAGAGTTTCCTGAGAGCCTTGTGGAATGACCACAGACAGACAGGGCCTGGCAAAAAGAAACATTGTTATTTGCATCGCAACAATATAATTTAAATTATGTTTATTCATCAAACTAAGCATATTTATTTCTGACCTCTTGGAGGGCTCATCGTTACGGACCCTCACATAGGTGGATGTACACCGTTTGGCACGTTGATGGTGCTGCAACTTACAGCGAGTTCCAAGAGGACAGGAACCGGTCTTGGAGAAGTCTGGACACACTAAAGTGTGTTTCTTCTTACACTGGTGGTTAAACAAGGAGTTTGTTTTATAGAAGGGTACATATTATGGAAAATGTAACTTTTTATTTGCTTGTATGATATGGTTGTTGGCATGGTGGGCGACTGGTTAGCACATCTGCCTCACAGTTTTGGGTACCGCGGTTCAAATCCCGGCCCCGCTTGTGTGGAGTTTGCATGTTCTCCCCGTACCTTGGTGGGTTTTCTCCGGGCACTCCGGTTTCCTCCCACATCCCAAAAACAGGCGTGGTAGGTTGATTGAAGACTCTAAATTGCCCGTAGGTGTGAATGTGAGTGCGAATGGCTGTTTGTTTCTATGCGCCCCGCGATTGGCTGGCGACCGGTTCAGGGTGTACCGCGCCTCCCGCCTGAAGATAGCTGGAAAAAGGCTCCAGCAGCTCGCGGCCCTAGTGAGGATAAGCGGTAAAGAAAATGGATGGATGGACGGATATGGTTGTTTTGTCATCTGTGTGTTTCTCAAAATGTGCATATGAGTGGATCATAAAGTATTTTGGGTACCTGATAATTGACTCATTTAAATTAATACAACCCATAACCAGAGACATTTAGTTTCCTTAGACTAAGCCCCTTTGAACAGTCCTTACATCATTGTAACAAGACACACAAGACTTTCGGTTCGTGAGCAACAAGAGATGAACTCAGCGCGTAGTTTACGTTTCCTTAGGTTCCATTGAGCATTTGTGTGTGTGTGACGCCACCAAAGAAGGGTCAACAGTGACGCAAAGAGGATAAATATTACTGGAGCTTTGTTGGCAATCAATCAAGTTCACATGTATCTCTCACAACTGCCCCCCATCGAGCTAAGGCGTGCACACCACAAGGGGCAAACACTGTTTAAAACCAATACAATAATTTAGTGCGAATTATTTTGCGGACCCCAAATTGAGACCCACTGTTTTACAGTGTGTATTGAGCGAGCGATTAAGTCTGCAGAGCATTGTGCAAGAGACGGCAAGCTTTCACATGCATGTTTGCAACTGAGTGTGTATGACAGTCTAATACGGGTGTAAATTGGAAGCTTCATTCTCTGTGAGATCTGATCCCTGCCACCTGTCAGAGAAGCTAATTATATTCACTCTACGGAGGAGGCTCCAAGGAGTGTGTTCCTGTGTGTGGAGTGGTGAGGAGTGCAGGACTGGGAAGCAGAATAGTCCAGAAATAAAGTGAATAGAATGTTAGAGGGTGCGTGTTTATGTGTGTCAGAGTGGAGGGGAGAAGGATCTTGATATTGATTTTCAGGAACACCAAGGAGTCTTGCTCCTATCTCCCTAAACCCAAACAGCACTGACACTCAGCTGTGAGATCACTTCCCACAGCACCGTTGGGTGCCGCGGATGCCCAGGAATTGACACAACCGGTTTTAAACAAATCAGGGCTGCCACTAGTGTGTGTGCGTGTGACGATGTCCATGGTTTTATATCTGGTAGATGACTGATGCATGTCATTTTAATAAAAAAAACAAAAAAAAAAACAAGACAATGCATTATGCTACTTGACTCTTTTTTAATGAAATGCTAGACTAAATAATTTAAACGTGCAGTCGTCATTCCTGACTACACTTAACATTTTTATTAATTCCATCGTTACGTTCACCAGACAAGTTAGTGGCACGTTAATTCAATCAAATTTTATTTATATAACGTGAAATCCCGCCCGTAGGTGTGAATGTGAGTGCGAATGCTTGTTTGTTTATACGTGCCCTGCGATTGGCTGGCGACCAGTTCAGGGTGTACCCCGCCTCTCGCCCGAAGATAACTGGGATAGGCTCCAGCACGCCCGCGACCCTCGCGGTACAGTAAATAGATGGATGGCTGACGTGAAATCACAACAGATGTTGTCTCAGGGCACTTTACACATGGAGCAGGACTAAGTCCACACTCCTCACTCATTAAAAGACACACTGAACCTCACACGAGCAAGCACTAGGCGACGGCTGTTCCAGAGCGTTGCATGTGGACTGACTGCCAATTGTCACCAAAACCCAGCCAATGCATTTTAGTCAGGAAACTAGGGCTAATTAATTATGATCAGCATAATTTCCAGTAATGTAAAAATAAAGTCCAAAAAGCTCTTCCCTTTACGGCTGGACTGTGAAACCTTTCAAGTTTTCTGCATAAAATGTACATATTTTATGTTATATTTATCCAAGGCACAACAATAGACAAACACAATTTGCTTAAACTAATCACACAAACAATTATGTTTTCATATTGCTCTCTGGGCAGCCATCCTTTTCCCCCACGGAGTTTTAATTCACCACATACATTCGCACATCCTTTGGGGAGCTGGTTGGCCTGGGTGGGGCTGACGGTAACGAGTCATTATTGCCCTGTGACCGACTCGCCTCACCCCCACAAGTTTCACCCAATTTGCACGACACTCCACCACAAACAATCACGGTACAGGGATAATGGTTGCCAGTCGGGGACCTGGCAACCATAGTAATACGGTGGGTTTTCACATTCCTCTTGGCTTGACTCCTGGGGCCTGCAACATATGCTACCATCCAAGCAACATCTTTTTCAGGGACATCCCTCCTTATTTCGGCATGACAATGCCAAGCCACATTCTACAGTGTGGCTTTGTAGGGAATACGATACCATACTGACCACATTTGTGATGTTTTTACCGACATGACTCAGTATACCCAATTACAGATCACATGGTAGTATACACAGTGACTACACTGAGCAAAACTTTTAAGCACCCTGTATGTAAGTCACATCGGTGTTGGTAAACTTATCTTTCTACGCGAACGAGTTCAGAAAAGGTTCTGCTCACCGTTCCAAAAATGAACTGGTACAGTTCATAATTCAAAATTTTGAACCATCATTCAAAATCATCGTTCCAAACATTAACTACCTTATAGTTCTTTTTTTTCTCTCTCAATATATCACTGACAGGTTATTCCCCTCAAAATAAGGGCATTTCATTTCCCCATTGTTGCCACCCATTCAGTCCACACTAGTAGCCAACTGCAGCTTTCACCCTACAATCTCAAAAACATGAGGAAAAATATGTTGCTTGAATGGTCTTTTTTTTTTAAAATGAGGAACTACAACAGAAACGGGGCTTTTTGTCCTTAATGTGCAAACAGAAAAACACAATACAGTATGACAGGAACGATGAGGAAAGGACATTGATAACTTTGCATTCCTTGCACCTCCAGAGTTGCCAACCTAAAGAAATGAACTGCCAGAACAATGTCAATTTACCAAATGTTCCAAATTTTGTCAAGAACATTACCGGAGACAGTTATTGCAATGTATTTTGTAACATGAGAAAAAAATTTTGCATACTGTTCAATTGCACAACATAATCATTACTCTATAATCAGACTTGTTAATAAATTATGGCTTTAATATTTGTTTTTGTTAAATAAACTTTGTACTGGCGAACGCAGTTGCAGCCTGAATAAAATCGTGAAACATGTCTGTCTAATTCACCTTTACCAATTCTGTTTTCAACCTTGTTTTTTTGTTTCCATAAAAAAGGCAAGACTATTAAATCTGATTAATCAGATGTCAAAAGTCAATGAAAATTTAACACTCTACTTTGCAAACAAAGAAATAACATTGCTGATAGATTGAATTGGATAGTTTATGTATGGACAATAGTTTAGAGTTGTATTTTGTGAATGTACTTGTATAGATGTCTTCTCTTGCATCCTATTTATATTATACAGCGGATGTATTTAACACGTCACCATTTTTCTCACTACATATATTGTATTTCCAAAAGTGTTATTGACATGAAGTTTTCACCTGAAGTTAGGAACAACCCAAGTAATCCATACATACAAAGAAAGTAGAACTAATAAGATCAGAAATTAAGTTGTGTGTAATCATGTGAAATGACACAGGAAAAAGTATTGAATACATGAAGAAAGAGAGGTGCAAAAAGGCATGGAAAGCCAAGACAACACCTTAAAATCTATCAATAATCAAACAACAATCCAGCCCCTTGTCAGCACAAATGAATATCAGCTGGTTCAGTCCTAATTGATGGCCTACAAAAAGGTCTCATTGCCAAGGTGTGAGTCAAGACACATCTCATGATGGGTGAGAGCAAAGAGCTGTCTCAGGACCATCGCAAACTAATTGTTGCAAAACATAACGATGGCATTGGTTACAGGCGCCTATCTAAGCTTTTGAACATTCCAGTGAGCACGGTTGGGGCCATAATACGGAAGTGGAAAGCCAATCATACCACCATAAATTTGCCTCGATCACATTCTCCTCGCAAAATTTCTGACAGAAGAGTGCAAAGCATAATCACAAGAGTTGTTCAAGAGCCAAGGGTCACCTGTGGAAAGTTTCAAAAAGACCTGGAATTAGCAGGTACTATTGTCAGAAGGAAAACAGTGAGTAATGCATCCTGCCGCCATGGCCTGTATGCATGCTCACCACGGAAGACCCCATTACTGGAAAAAAAAGCACGTCAAAGCTCGTTTAAAGTTGGTTGAACAACATTTGGACAAGCCAATTAAATACTGGGAGAATAATCTGGTCTGATGAGAGTAAAATGTAACTCTTTGGATGCCATAATGTAAACCACATTTGGAGGAGAAATGCCACTGCACATCACCCTAAAACACCATACCAACAGTGAAGTTTGGAGGTGGGAACATAATGGTGTGGGGATGCTTTACAGCAAATGGTACTGGTAAACTTCACATTATTGAAGGAAGGATGAATGGAGAAACGTACTGAGACATTCTTGAAAAAAATCTGCTGCCATCTAAGAGGATGATGAAAATGAAACGTGTGTGGACATTTCAGTAGGATAATGATCCAATACATACAGCCAAGGAAACTCTCAATTGGTTTCAAAGAAAAATTAAATAAAGCTGCTTCAATGGCCCAGCCAATTACCTGACTTGAATCCAGTCGAAAATCTATGGAAAGAACTGAAACTCAAGGTCCATAAAAGACGCCCACAGAAACCTGAAGATTTGAAGACCGCTTGTGTGGAGGAATGGGCCAAAATCACACCAGAGCAACGCATGTGACTAATTTCTCCATACAGGAGGCATCTTGAACCTGTCATTACAAACAAAGGCTTTTGTACAAAGTATTAAAGAAATACCAGTTGGCGTGTTCAATACTTTTTCAGAATCAGAATCATCTTTATTTGCCAAGTATGTCCAAAAAAATGTGTCCCCGGTAACTGAGCCGCTCTAGTATGACAACAGACAGTCAATTGACAGAGAACACTTTTGACACATTGAGAAAAACAGTCACTGAGCAATAAAGGGTTGCTAGTTATCTGGTAATGCCGGTACTTTTTTTTTTTTGAAAATTGTGCAAAAAGATGCAGAGTCCTTTAGCACTTAGATCAGTTCGAATGACTAATATTGCAAAAGTCCGGTGCAATGACCATTGTGCAAAGGGCGCCGAGACTTCAAGCGAGTAGTACGATAATCTGGGACAATGTTGATTGTGCAAATGTTGCAGATACTCCTCAATCAGTGTGCAAATGGAGCAGATGCTACTCTGGCATGAGTGGCCAGTATTGGTCAACAACAAATATGCAAATAGTGCAGCGTGGCGAGACTACTACAGTGAGTGCACGAGTAATATATATAATTGGCCCGACAGAAACGTGATAACGAACTCAAGTCAAAAAAATTGCCAGCATGTTGTAACAGAATTGTAGGTTAGGTGTTTAAGAAGTTGATTGCAAGAGGGAAGAAGCTGTTAGAATGTCTGCTTCTAGTTTGCATTGATCGGTAGCGCCGAGCTGAGGGAAGGAGCTGGAAGACCTGGTGACCGGGATGCGGAGGGTCCGAGAGGATTTTGCACGCTTTTGTCTTAGTTCTGGCAGCGTGCAAGTCCTCAAGGGGGGCTAGGGGGGTACCGACAATCCTTTCAGTAGTTTCGATTGTCCGTTGCAGTCGGAGTTTGTCCTTTTTTGGAGCAGCACCAAAACAGACTGTGATGGAAGAACACAGGACTGATTCGATGACCGCTGTGTAGAACTGCCTCAGGAGGTCCCGTGGCAGGCCGTGCTTTCTCAGAAGCCGCAGGAAGTACATCGGAGTTGATGTTGATCGCCCATTTCAGGTCCTGAGAGACTGTAATTCCCAGAAACTTGAAGGTCTCGACAGTTGACACAAGGCGGATGGACAGCGTGTGGGGCAGCTGTGGCGAAGGATGCCTCCTGAAGTCCACGATCATCTCTAAAGTCTTGAGCGTGTTCAGCTCCAGGTTGTGTCGGCCGCACCACAGCTCCAGCCGGTCCACTTCCTGTCGATATGCAGACTCGTCACCGTCTTTGATGAGACCGATGACTGTGGTGTCGTCTGCAGACTTCAGGAGTTTGACAGCCGGGTGCGTTGAGGTGCAGTCATTCGTGTAGCGCGAGAAGAGAGGACACAACCTTGGGGTGCCCCAGTGCTTATGCTGTGTGTGGATGAGGTGGCCTCCCCCAGTCTCACCTGCTGTGTCCTGCCTGTCAGGAAGCTGTAAATCCACTGGCAGATGGCAGGTGAGACGCTGAACTGGAGAAGCTTGGAGGAAAGGAGTTCAGGGATGATGGTGTTGAACGCCGAGCTGAAGTCCACAAACAGGATCCTCGCGTAGGTCCCTGCACTGTCGAGGTGTTCTAGGATGAAGTGCAGCCCCCTGTTGACTGCATCATCTGCAGATATGTTTGCTCGCTAGGCAAACTGCAGGGGGTGCAGCAGGGGGCCTGTGATGCTCTTGAGGTGGTCCAGCATGAGACGTTCAAAGGACTTCATGACCACAGATGTCAAGGCGACAGGCCTGTAGTCATTAAGACCCGAGATTGCAGGTTTCTTGGGGAATGGAATGATGGTGGAGCGTTTGAAACAGGATGGTACTTCGCACAATTCCAGAGATCTATTGAAGATCTGAGTGAAGACTGGAGTGAGCTGGTCCAAGCAGACTTTGAGGCAGGATGGGGAGACATTGTCTGGGCCTGCCGCTTTGTTAATCTTTTGTTGTTTGAAGATGCGTCTCACATCCTGTTCGCGGATGGTTAACGCAGAAATCGGTGGTCTGATAGTGGTCGGTGGTGCGGCTGGGTGGGTGTGGGGTGTGAAAATGTCCCTTTCAAATCTGCAGCAGAAGGTATTCAAGTCGTTGGCTCGTCCCTGTGTCATTTCACATTATACACAACTTAATTTCTGATCTTATTTTTTCTACTTTCTTTGTATGTATGGGTTACTTCGGTTGTTCCGAAATTCGTCAATGGGACCTTTGGAAATATATGTAGTGCGAAAATACTTATTTCAGCCGGTGTATATATTTTATATCCACTGTTGCTACTGAAACGATGGAACTGTCCCCAAAGGTTATCTTGTATTAAAAATATTTAATATTAATAATATAGCCGGCACGGTGGGCGACTGGTTAGCACATCTGCCAAACAGTTCTGGGGACCTGGGTTCAAATCCCGGCCCTGCCTGTCTGGAGTTTGCATGTTCTCCCCATGCCTGAGTGTCTTTTTTTCCGGGTACTCTGGCTTCCTACCACATCCCAAAAATACGCATGGTAGGTTTCTTGACAACTCTAAATTGCAAGTAGGTGTAAACGTGAGTGCGAATGGTTGTTTGTTTTTACGTGCCCTGCGATTGGCTGGCGACCTGTTCAGGGTGTACCCCACCTCTTGCCCAGAGTCAGCTGGGATAGGCTCCAGAACGCCCGCGACCCTATTGAGGAAAAGCGGTAAGAAGATGAATGAATGAATCTGTGATGCACAGTTTTGCTTTTCAATGTGTTTTATGAGGCGCAAAATGCAAATTTTGACTCGCAAATAGCAATAATCCCCTGCTTAATTTTAGTCTTCGTTTTCATTTTCGTTTCACACAACTTCATTGGAATTGGGGTTTATATTAAATTAGAGCAGTTAGATGCTTCAGTCAAATGGGCTGTTATTGAAGAAAGGTGAGACCCAATCCAGGTAATTTAATGGACACAATGGTTTTGGTTTGATGATGTATACATGACCTCGACAGATAGCTAACGTCCCTCGCTAGATCGCCATACATTTGCAAGATAAAAACTAAAAAAAAAAACAAAGATTGGAAATGGAAGTAAAATGCTGCGGTGGACAGAACATCTTTATCCTACAATAAGTTCAGAATTTTCCCATTTGATTTAAGGAACACTGGGATGTCTCTGTGGCCTATTAGAGAGCTTTCAGCTGGGCAAAAAACAGGAAGAGTCAGCACATTTAAAAAGAGTGTGAAAACGAGCTAAAAAGCAAGAAAAAGTGTTAAAAGGAAAACGTATGAAAATGGAAGACAATAAAATCAAGAGAAAATACTACACACAATTACATTTTGGACAAAATGACTAAATTACATAATTTAATGGAATTAAACAATCAAAGAGTTAAGTATTGAACACGCCAGCTGTTATTTATTAAACACTTTGTACAAAGGTTTTTTTTTTTGGTTTGCAATTACAGGTTCAAGATGCCTCTTGTATAGAGAAACTAGTCACATGCATTGCTCTGGTGTGATTTTGACCCATTCCTCACACAAGGAGTCTTCCTTCCATCCATTCATTTTCTTTCCCGCTTCTCCTCACTAGGGTCGCGGGCGTGCTGGAGCCTATCCCAGCTATCATCGGGCAGGGAAGGGGTACACCTTGAACTGGTTGCCAGCCAATCGCAGGGCACATACAAACAAACAACCATCCGCACTCACAGTCACACTGACGGGCAATTTAGAGTCTCCAATTCATGCATGTTCTTGGGATGTGGGAGGAAACCGGAGTGCCCGGAGAAAACCCACGCAGGCATGAGGAGAACATGCAAACTCCACACAGGCGGGGCCGGGGACTGAACCCCGGTCCTCAGAACTGTGAGGCCGATGCTCTAACCAGTCGGCCCCCGTGCCGCCCACAAGGAGTCTTCAAATCTTGAAAGTTCTGCGTGCTTCTTTTATGGACCTTGAGTTTCAGTTCTTTCCATAGCTTTTTGATTGGTTTCAAGTCAGGTGATTGTCTGGGTCATTCTAGCAGCTGTTTTTTTCCCTTTGAAACCAATTGAGAGTTTCCTTGGCAGTATGTTTTGGATCATTATCCTGCTGAAATGTCCACCTTCGTTTCATTTTCATCATCCTCGTAGATGGCAGCAGATTTTTGTCAAGAACGTCTCGGTACATTTGCCCATTCATCCTTCCTTCAACAATGTGAAGTTTACCAGTACCATTTTCTGAAAAGCAGCCCTACACCATCATGTTCCCACCTCCGAACTTCACTGTTGGTATGGTGTTTTTAGGGTAATGTGCAGTGCCATTTCTCCTCCAAATGTGGTTTGCATTATGGCATCCAAAGAGTTCAATTTGGCTCCCATCAGACCAGACAATATTCTCCCAGTATTTAACTGGCTTGTTTAAATGTTGTTCAGCAAACTTTAAACGAGCTTTAACATGCTTTTTTTTCCGCAGCAATGGGGTCTTGCGTGGTGAGCGTGCATACAGGCCATGGTGGCGGAGTGCATTACTCACTGCTTTCCTTGTGATAACAGAACCTGCTAATTCCTGGTCTTTTTTAAGCTCTCCATTGGTGGTCCTTGGCTTTTGGACAACTCTTCTGATTATTCTTTGTACTCCTCTGTCAGACATTTTGCGAGGAGCACCTGATCAAGGCAAATTTATGGTGGTATGATTGGCTTTCCACTTCCGTATTATGGCCCCAACCGTGCTCACTGGAATGTTCAAAAGCTTAGATAGGCGCCTGTAACCAATGCCATCGTTTTGTTTTGCAACAATTAGTTTGCGATGGTCCTGAGACAGCTCTTTGCTCTTACCCATCCTGAGATGTGTCTTGACTCACAAATTGGCAATGAGACCTTTTTGTAGGCCATCAATTAGGACTGAACCAGCTGACATTCATTTACACTGACAATGGGCTGGATTGCCGTTTGATTATTGATACATTTTAGGTGTTGTCTTGCCTTTCCATGCCTTTTTCCACCTCCCGTCGTCGTGTGTAAATGCAAAAAATGTAAATGTAAATGTTGCACTTTTGAACTGATAGTTTTTACCGTTCATTTTAGTCTTCAAACCAACATAAGAACCGATGACAGAAACAAAAACTTAACATTGAGCTACAATTTCACCGTAGCAACTTTACAACACAATGAATTGGGAAAAAATTCACGCGCACTCTTCAAAATAAGCTTAAAACAGGAAGTCAAGTTAAAACTTGCACATATAAACCATTTGGCATCACAATCATGATTTTAACAATGCCATATTTTACTTTTGGCTGAAACATTAATTAATGAATATTAAGTCAATTGGGTTAGTTTCACACATACTGCCTTTTAATTCATAGGTTTGATATTGATACTGATTATAAAGAACCCAGAGTCAAACGTTCATTTAAGATGCTCATAATTTGGACACCCTTTATTTAAACCATGCAAACGTTTTTCACCCAGCCCCCTAAAAGAATCGGAATCTTGAATTGTTTGGAACCAGAATCGAAATAAGGAACCGGAATCGGGATCGGAATCGCTCAAATTCAAACGATGCCCAACCCTAGCTGGCCTCACAGCAAACCCTCTGACTTTAACCACAAGGCGGGGTACATCCTGGACTTGTCACCAGTGAATTACAGCGCACACATAGACAACAATTTGTACTTATAGACAAATATAAAGGCAATTACAATTCTTCAATTAACTTAGCAAATATGTTTTTGGACTTAGGAAGAAGCTGAAAGCAGAAAACCCAAGCAAGTGCGGGAAGAACTTGCAATCTCCACACAGAAAGGCCAGAAGCCAAACCACATGAGCTCACTGTGCGCGGTCCCTAGTTCCAGCTTCTTCCCAAACTATTATTATCATCATTATGAACTATGAATATCATTATTAAATCTCCCATTGTCTAAGGACTAGAATTTTGATTGGCGGGTCAGAGCTTTGTTAATAATATGGCAAATGGCTGATTGAGAGATAACAGTTCACTTCCTAAACTCTGCATGTGTCCTTGAGCCATCCATCCATCCATTTTCTTCCGCTTATCGGGAGTCGGGTCGCGGGGGCCGCAGCTTAAGCAGACAAGCCCAGACTTCCCGCTCCCTAGCCACTTTGTCCAGCTCTTCCAGGGGATTATTATATTACAATCATAATTATAATAATAAAAATAATTATTTTTCAATCCAGTCTGCCGCATCGCTGTTTGCTGGAAGAAAGCTGGATTTGTAATCCAGCCTCTTAAACCAAAACCCTCCTGGGATCATTCTAGAAAAGAAAAACAACCTTACAAATCCTCCAGGATATCTGACCCAAGATGCGCGAGATCGCTGGGGTTAAAGGTCATACTTTAATACGTTTTCAGTCAGCGTTCCGTATGTTGCAGTATTGGGTAGATTCTCAGATCAGATTTCTTTGTGGGGACACTGTTGACTGTGAAAGTCTTCAAACACTGTGAAAGTCTTCAAACATTTTCAATGACCACAGTGACCATGCCAACTTCCAGGCTTGTCAAGTTTATTTATAGTTGGGTTTTTATTAATGTTTATTTGTTTATGCATTTTTACTATAAAATGTACTATATGTGTTCATGGTATTCATGATGGTTTTGGATTTAATGAAATACTAAAATTATGGTATTAAAATTCAAAACTAAGACTTGGATAAAATACAAATTTTATATTATACTACGATACAACATTTGTATGTACAGTAGGCCTATGCGGTTTTTTTTGTATTTACCTTTTCTCCTTCGGGGCAAAAGCCTTTGATAAAGTCTTCACACACTTTTGCCTTACGGGAAACATAGACATGACTGTAAGGACAGTTGCTGTTGTTGCAGATTCCCTTCAGAAAGTATGAGCAAACTGGCATCTAGAGGAGGAAAACAAATGAAATATTGTGAAGATTTTCTCAAGAAGCCATAACTAAGTTGTAGGTGTTTTTTGTATTCATAATTCACATTTGTTGTATGTCAGGGTCATCCCTTTAGTTTAAAAATGCAAGCGGGAAATAAGAGGAGGCGAGTAATGGGAAAAGAATGAAGTGGTGAGGGTTGACATTACAAGCTATTACATGTCATAGCCACACAACTGTCAAATACAGATCAGATCAGTCTCAGAAGCTGGTGATTTGCCATGCTGAGCAGCTGAATAACCTTAATTGCAGTTGACAGCAGTAGACAGAGTGAATGTGTGTCTTGACAGCATGTGTGCCTGTGTGTGTACTGTGCAGGGGTGAGCCGAGTGGAGGCCTATCTAAATATATCTCTGAGGGAGTTGTGGTCAGGGGTGTGTGGTCAGAGTAGACCCACCTCTGCCCACAGTGGTGAAGAGCGTGGATGGGATTTGTAATTAACTGCTACAGAAATATTTATATAGGAAGCACCTCGACAAGCTCTTATGATGTTTTAATGTGCACTGGATGCTTGGGCAGATGAAGGCAGTGGTGGAGGGGGCGAGTATGTATTCGAGACTGTGAGTGCGGGTGGGGTTGTGGATTGTGTGTGTGTGTTTGTGAGGGGCCAGAGCATGTCTGAGGTATTTGTGGTAGTGGGGAGAAAGGAGGGTGGGACCAGGGTACAAGATTCAAGCTATCTAGCCACACTGGCACCCAGATCAGGTTTGGATGGGTGCTGGGTGCATAACTCTGAACCTCCTCTCATATATCTACCCCTTCTCCTCAAGACTCCATATAGTCCTAGGGTGTCCTCACAAAATAAAAACGGGAAACACCTGGGCGAAAGAGGGCATGTGTAGCTGTTGGGAGAAGTGGCATTACGACAAACAGCTGGCCTGCCTCACAGCACATTGTGGGGAGCAGTGTGACAACCAACACAGGTGCAAGTGTGTTTATGTCGTTTGTCTCAGAAAAAATAGAGGGCAAAACACACAACTTTCCTTTTCCGTGCACTAATCCCTGGAGTCATCCGAACATATCAGACGGAAAGTTTGCATACAGTGATGGAATAAATTATTCGACCACCCTTGTTTCTTCAGTTTCTCATTCATTTTAATGCCTGGTACCACTAAAGGTATATTACCTGAATAATAAAATGAACATGACAAAATGCAGTTGATTCCATACTTTGTCCTAATTGACATGCTTAAGTTTAACTGTATTCAAGTAATTTAGTTTCTTATCAAGAAAACCATAGGAAATGACACGATATGAGCTCTTAAACTTTTATGAGCTATTTTGGTTGTCATCATTATATTTGTCCAAACAATTGTAGTTTTAGTTGTATCAGGCATTAAAAATGAACGATAAACTGAAGATACAAGGGTGTTCTAATATTTTTTGTTCCCATGACTTTAGACGGAGTCTATTTGAGTTGAATTTGGGCGAGAGTGAGGTACACCCTGGATTGGTCATCTTCCACTCACATAAAGACAAACAACCATTTATATCTATTAGAAATTTAAGTGCCTCAATTATAAAAACGCAAGTATGCATTTTTTTATGTGTGGGTCTAACGTGACCATAAAGTCACAAGCTCCAATGCAGAAGCTCTCCTGTAAGTTCACCCGTCAATCTGCCCCAAGAAAACAGGAGTCAAGCCAAAAACCTAAATATGATCCATGATAACTGCACCCATTAGTGTTATCGTATAGGTGCATACCACAAAACCCAGAAAATACTATGTACTTGGGGAGAACATCAGTTCAAAAGTGTTTTACCTTCTCCTTGGCAACCTTATGGGAAAATGGACAGGCCCCATCAGGTTGTTTGCATGTACCACGTAGAAATCTGTAGAAGATAAATAAACATTATTCTGTACCCGTTTAATTTCCATCCTGCAATCCGTAGTGTTTTGGTGTGTGGCAATATTTTCTGTCACAATATAGCACATAGACCAGAAATCCCTGAAGTTTCAAGTCCATGCTTTTATCTCAAGTATACTTGACTATTGTAATGGTCTTCTGACTGAACTCCCCAAAAAGAGCATTAAACAGTTGCATCTCATACAGAATGCTGCAGCTCGGGTTCTGACCAGAACAAAGAGGTCAGAGCGTATTACGCCAATTCTAAAGTCTTTACACTGACTTCCAGTCAGCTTTAGAATACATTTTAAACTTCTGCTACTGGTCTATAAATCACTAAATGGTTTAGCTCCTGAATACATGAAAGAAATGCTATAGTAATATAAACCCAGTATGGCTCAGGTCAAATAATAGAGCACAGTCCAAAGCAAACATGGTGAAGCAGCATTTAGCTAAAACTGTTCTTTTTTGTCATGCTTTTTAGAGCATTTCCACTTTTAAATGATATTTTGTGCACTGTACGCTGTTTTAATTGTACTTTTTTTCTTCTCTCTCTTTGGTTTAAAATGCTTTTAATCATGTAAAGCACATTGAGTTACCTTGCGTATGAAATGTGCTATATAAATAAAAAATTTGTTTTCCTTTGCTTCTGCAATTATTTTCCTCCCTCTACAAACATTTGATGGTAATGTGGTAAAGAGTAGGATGTGCAATGTTACAAACTTATGGTCTTCCGTGCTGGGAAGCTCGAGGGGAGAGAGCAGGGCACAGGCTGACTGGATGTGATTATTTATTTGTCGTGAGCATATAGTGTAGTGGCATTACAAGGTCAAAAGAGAACATAGCAAAAGTGCAAAATTCTCCATTTTGAAAGTCTAATTAAAGGTTATTCGTCAAAGTTCAAAAAGATGGATTTACTACTGCTCTAGGATGAGGCGGAAAAATAAACAACTCAAATTTACATTTTCTTTGCACTATTTCTGGCTGTTTGTTGTCCAGTTCTCAACGTAAATAAGTACACCTCCATTATCAAGTCACATTTTCTGAATGTTGATAATGATGCAGTTCAATTCAAAATCAAAATGTATCTTTGCTGGACAATCATTGGTGTGGACTTTTTTATTTATTTATTATTCTTTTTTTTTTTAAATTTCAACATTCAATTTAATGTGCCTGAAAAATGCAAGTTTTGTATGCACAATGACAAATCTCATTTGCAATAAATGGACATTTGCGGGAGTAGTACAGGATGCTATAGAAAATATGGATTCTGAAAGGAAACAAGGTTTTCTCTGTTACGGTATACGGTGGTACCTTGACTTACGAGTTCAATTGTTTCTGTGACCAAGCTTACAACTCTATTTCTATAATACATCAGTTTTCCCCATTGAAATAAATTGAATGCATTTAATCCGTTCCAGCTGCCCCCTGCTCCAGTGTGTTCCACTAACATGTGCACTGTGATGGGTTAAATGCAGAGAACAAATTTTGTGTGCATGCATGCATGTTCATGAGAATAAAAGGTGATTCTTCTTCTTAAGTAGCATGGTATCTGAAGCGTTCTCCTAATTAAAATTAATATGAAAAAGAAAATCCACCAGGTGATTACTCGTGGGGGACTCATACAGACCCTTTCCAAAAAAAATTAATATAATGGAAAAGTTTACTTCCATAATTACATTCAAAAAGTTAAACTTTCATAGATTATAGATTCAGAGCCCACAATTTAAACAATTTCAAGTATTTATTTGTTTATTTTCACATAATTTGGGCTTCCAGCTCATACAACCCACAAAATCAGGAATTCAAAAAATTGGAATACTGTGAAGAAATCAGCCCAGATTTTGCAGGCCATAAATGTTTTAAACTGAGTGTCACACACTAATCATCTACTAAACTCAAAGCACCTGCACAGGTTCCCCAGGTTGTTATTAAATTGCTTCAGTTTGGTTCAATTGTCTCAGTTGGGTTCAATCTCTATAGGGAAGACTTCAGACTTGACAACTGGCCAGAAGACCATCATTGATATCCTCTCCATAGGCTGGGTAAGTAGGAAAGGTTCATAGTTTAGGAGGCTGGCTGTTCACAGAGTGCTGTGTCCAAGCATATCAATGGAAAGTCTAGTGGAAGGACAAAATATGTCAGGAGAAGATACACCAGCAAAAGAGATGACCGTGGGCTTCAGTGGATTACTAAACAGAGACGATTGAAGAATCTAGCTGAGATCCAGAAAGATTGGAATGAGGTGGGAGTCACAGCTGGCCAGTGGTCCAAGGTCCTCTTTTCCGATGAAATTAAAGTGTGCCTTTCATTTGGGAATCAAGGTCCAAGGGTATGGAGGAAGACGGGTGAAGAACAGAATTCAAGCTGCTTGAGGTCCAGTGTGAAATATCCACAGTCATTCATGATTTGGGGTGCAATGTCCAGTGCAGGTGTTGGTAAACTCTGCTTTCTTAAATCCAAAGCCACCGCAACAATTTACCAGAATGTTTTAGAGGACTTCATAATTCCTTCTACTGAGGATCTGTATGGAGATGCAGATTTCATCTTCCAGTAGGACCAGGCCCCCTGCCCATACCGCCAGAAACACCAAAACCTAGTTTGATGTCAATGCCATCACAGTGCTTGACTGGCCAGCCAACTCGCCGGATTTAAACCCCATTAAGAATCTATGTGGTATTATCAAAAGGAAAATGAAGGGCACCAGACCCAAAAACAAATAAGAACTGACGGCAAACATCAAGGAAATCTGGGCTTCCATAATTCCCGGGCAATGCCACAGGCTGATTTCCTCAATGCCATGACGCATCGAGGCAGTGATTAAAGCAAAGGGATTCCCAACCAAGTATTGAAGATTAACATATTGTTTGGAAAGTACCATATTTTGATTTATTGTGACCCTAATTTATTTTTTTTCCCTACAAAAACTGAGAAGTATTCAAATTTTTTAAATTCCTGATTGCGTGGGTTTTATGAGCTGAAAGCCCAAATTATGTAAACATAAACAAATAAATACTTAAAATTGTTTCAATTGTGGGCCCTGAATCTATAATCTATGATTTTTCTTTTTTTAAATGGAATTATGGAAATAAACTTTCTAATGATACTCAAATGTTTTGGAAAGGGTCTGTAAGTCAAGGTACTGCTGTACTCATTTATGTTGAGCATTGTATGTCGTTCAGCTCTGTATTGGCAATTCCAGTAACCCCCCCAAAAGTCCAGATTCTCGTGTACTAGAGTGTGGTCATCCTGGAAACATCCTTGGAAATGGTGTCAACACTGTCTATCCACTTCCGTCTCCTGACCCTTACATGAAGTTAAGACTCACTGGTAGAATATTCTGCTTCCTGTTCAAAATTAGCATCAGATAACAGAACTTTCTTACCTGAAGAAGCATTCATATTTTTTTTTTGGTAAAATGTATTAGTTACCTCGTGCAAACAGCAACTTTGTCTGGGTCATGAATGTAAGGACAGCTGCTGCCACGATTGCATTTGCCAAACCGGTTGTAGTACATGCAGTACTGCCTCTGCTTCTTTTGACGAGCTTGTCTGATTATGGCAAGACTGCGCTGGACTGCACGGCTGGTTTAGAAAAAATACAAAGCAAGAAGACTTTATAGAAAGCTGCATGTGGTGATTTAGTGTTACAACACTAACACTAATTTTGAAAGATATTGACTTTACAGGCTTCATTTGACAGACAAATTTCTAATACAAATGAGACAAGGGAGGTGGGATTCAACATTCAATGTTATATTGGATTTAATTTTGATGCTTTTCATTACATCGCGGTGAAAAAACTTTGACTCCAAAATAATCATCCATCCATTTTTCGTACCGCTTATCCTCATTAAGGTCGCTGGCGTGCTCGCGCCTATCCCAGTTGACTCTGGGCGAGAGGCGGGGTACACCCGAACTGGTCACCAGCCTATCGCAGCGCAAATAGTATAAACAAACAACCATTCGCACTCACCGACACCGACGGACAATTTCTTCAATTAAGCTACCATGTATGTTTTGGGGATGCGGGAGGAAACCAGAGTATCTGGAGAAAACCCACGCAGGCACAGGGAGAACATGTAAATTCCACAGAGGCGAGGCCGGATTTGAACCCGGGACCTCAGAACTGTGAACTGGATGTGCTAACCAGTCAGCCGCCGGCAAAATAGTCAAAAGTATACAATTTGTGTGCCTACCTGGCAAAATGACGAGGGCTATAGGGGCGATTGGTAGCAGAATTGACAGCAGAGACTTGGTTAAAACTGGAACCTCTTCCTAAATGTGGAGGGAAAAAAAAGTCAATTTCTGAGTTGCATCTTTCTGAAGAAATGATTGGAAAACTTTTGTCATTCTGCTCATACCAGTGCAGAAGTCATTGACGATGTGAGTTCTCATTGTACTTCATTTCAGTGATAGATTTTGATTATTAACATGCCTGTGTTCATGAGAAAATGTTTTATACCTCATACATGTCCGTTCTTTGCTGAAAATTACATTTGTGAATTATTACTTGTTAGCTAGTTTGTGGAGTGAATGGTGTTCAAAGGCTTTCGCACTCAAATAACAAACCGCATAGATGTCAACCTTAAACCATGTCACAGTCTCATTTTGGTCTATTCTATGAATAAAACCGAGGCGTTCCCAGGCCAGCCGAGAAACGTAGTCTCTCCAGCGTGTCCTGGGTCATCCCCGGGGTCTCCTTCCGGTCGCACGTGCCCGGAACAACTCAGCAGGGAGGTGTCCGGGAGGCATCCAAAGCAGATGCCTGAGCCACCTCATCTGGCTGCTCTAAATGTGGAGGAGCAGCGGCTCTACTCTGAGCCCCTCCTGGATGACGGAGCTTCTCACCCTATCTCTAAGGGAGAGCCCGGATACCCTGCGGAGGAAACTCATTTCGCCCCCTTGTATCCGGGATCTCGTTCTTTCGGTCACGACCCACAGCTCGTGACCATAGGTGAGAGTAGGAACGGAGATCGACCGGTAAATTGAGAGCTTAATTTTTTGGCTTAGCTTCTTTTTTACCACAACGGACCGATACAAAGTCCGCATCACTGCAGACGCCGCACCGATCCGCCTGTCAATCTCCCGTTCCATTCTCCCCTCACTCGTGAACAAGATCCCAAGATACTTGAACTCTTCCACTTTGGGGCAGGATCCCATCTCCGACCTGGAGAGGGCACACCACCCTTTTCCGACTGAGGACCATGCTCTCAAATTTGGAGGTGCTGATTCTCATCCCAGCCGCTTCTCACTCGGCTGTGAAACGCTCCAGTGAGAATTGCAGATCACGGCTTGACGAAGCCAGCAGAACCACATCATCTGCAAAAAACAGAGATGCAATTCTGAGGCCACCAAACCGGACTCCCTCTATGCCTCGGCTGTGTCTAGAAATTCCGTCCATAAAAGTTATGAACAGAATCGGTGACAAAGGGCAGCCTTGGTGGATTCCAACCCTCACTGGAAACGAGTCCATCTTACTGCCGGCAATGCGGACCAAACTCTGACACCGGTCGTACAGGGACTGAACAGCCCGTATCAGGGCGTTCGATACCCCATACCCCCGAAGCACCCCCCACAGGACTCCCCGAGCGACACGGAACCCCTTCTCCAAGTCCACAAAACATGTAGACTGGCTGGTGCACCCTCGAGTACCCCGCCGAGGGTGTAGAGCTGGACAAAAACCACACTGCTCCTCCTGAATCTGAGATTCGACTTCGAGACGGACCCTCCTCTCCAGCACCCCCGAATAGACCTTACCAGGGAGGCTGAGAAGTGTGATCCCCGTGTAGTTGGAACACACCCTCCGGTCCCCTTTCTTAAAAAGGGGGACCACCACCCCAGTCTGCCAATCCAGAGGCACTGTGCCCGTTGTTCACGCGATGTTGCAGAGGCGTGTCAACCAGGACAGCCCCACAACATCCAGAGCCCTTAGGAACTCCGGGCGAATCTCATCCACCCCCGGGCCCTTGCCACCAAGGAGCTTTTTAACCACCACGGTGACCTCAACCCCAGAGATAGGAGAGCCCGCCTCAGAGAACCCAGACTCTGCTTCCTCATGGGAAGGCATGTCGGTGGAGTTGAGGAGGTCTTCGAAGTATTCTCCCCACCGACTCACAACGTCCTAAGTCGAGGTCAGCAGTTGCTCCATGCCCACTAAACACAGTGTTGATGGTGCACTGCTTCCCCCTCCTGAGACCCCGGATGGTGGACCAGAATTTCCTCGAAGCCGTCCGGAAGTCTTTCTCCATGGCCTCACCGAACTTCTCCCATGCCCGAGTTTTTGCTTCAGCGACCACCAAAGCTGCATTCCGCTTGGCCACCCGGTACCCATCAGCTACCTCAGGAGTCCCACAGGCCAAAAAAGCCCGTTAGGACTCCTTCAGCTTGACGGCATCCCTTCGGTTCGGGGATTGTCGCCACGACATCTTACGGCCACAGCTCTGGTCGGCCGCCTCAGCAATGGAGGCGCGGAACATGGTCCACTCGGACTCTATGTCCCCCGCCTCCCCTGGAACATGAGCGATGTTCTGTCGGAGGTGGGAGTTGAAACTCCTTCTGACGGGATTCTGCCACACAGCAGACCCTCACGATACGTTTGGGCCTGCCACGTCGGACCAACATCTTTTCCCACCATCGGAGCCAACTCACCACCAGGTGGTGATCAGTTGACAGCTCTGCCCCTCTCTTCACCCGAGTGTCCAAAACATAGGGCCGCAAGTCCGATGACACGACCACAAAGTAGATCATCGAACTGCAACCTTTGGTGTCCTGGTGCCAAGTGCACATGTGGACACCCTTATGTTTGAACATGGTCTTCGTTATGGACAATGCATGATGAGTACAGACGTCCAATAACAGAACACCGCTCGGGGGGGAGCGTTCCTCCCAATCACGCCCTTCCAGGTCCCACTGTCATTGCCCACGTGAACATTGAAGTCCCCCAGCAGAACGATGGAGTCCCCCATCGGGAGCGGTCTACAGCACCCCTTCCAAGGACTCCAAAAAGGTTGGGTACTCTGAACTGCTGTTTGGTGCATAGGTACAAACAGCAGTCAAGACCCGTCCCCCCCACCCGAAGGCGGAGGGAGGCTACCCTCTCGTCCACCGGGGTGAACCCCAACGTACATGCACCGAGCCGGGGCAGTAAGTATACCCACACCTGCTACGCGCCTCTCACCGTGGGCAACTACAGAGTGGAAGAGAGTCCAACCCCTCTTGAGAGGACTGGTACCAGAGCCCAAGCCGTGTGTGGAGGCGAGCCCGACTATATCAAGTCGGAACTTCTCGACCTCACACACCAGCTCGGGCTCCTTCCCTGCCAGAGAGGTGACATTCCACGTACCTAGAGCCAGCTTCTGTAGCCGGGGATCGGATCGCCAAGGTCCCTGTCTTCGGCCACCGCCCAGCTCACACTGCACCTGACCCCTAAGGCCCCTCCCACAGGTGGTGAGCCCATGGGAAGGGGGACCCACGTTACCCTTTCGGCCATGGGTGCAGGCCTGGCCACCAGGCGGTCTCCTTTGAGGCCCACCTCCAGGCCTGGCTCCATGGGGGGCCCCGGTGACCTGCGTTCGGGCAAGGGAAAACGTTTTCCTGAATTGTTTGTCATCATAGGGGTTTTTGGAGCTGTGCTTTGTCTGGTCCCTCACCTAGGACCTGTTTGCCATGGGTGACCCTGCCAGGGTGTCCAGACAACTTAGGTCCTAGGATCACTGGGACACACAAACCCCTTCACCACGATAAGGTGACATCTTAAGGAGTTGTAACCCATACTGGGACAACAACTGAGGAGTTGTTCTGGTGGTTTCAGGAATGTGGATATATTCAGACGCTGGTTGGTCTTAGGTTTTCACAGGTATTAGCTCTTAGCTCTTCAACTAAATCCTGGAAGAAATATGTGAACAAAAATGATTAAACACCTCCAGGGGCCTCATTTACCAAGTGTGAAGTATGCATAAAGCGTGTGTATGAGTATTTTCCTGCAAAATATGGGTTTTATCAACATGGGCGTATGTGTGCGGACGTACTTATAGCTGTAAATCTACACACAGCTCTGACCATGCTTACACACAAAACCTTATGGTAGAACAGTGAAACTACATATAGAACACACCAAGAGGGTCACCAAAGTCATCTGAGTGTACATCCAGCTCCTGTCGTAAATGGGACTTGTGGCCAGGGGGACATTTTAATGGGAGATTGAAGAACAGATTACATGCGGCATTTCGCAATCGACAGAAAGCCGAAGTATGCCCATGTGCAATTATTTCTGAAATTTATATCCAGTTGCCATACAGAGATCATCAGCAATTTCCGCTAAGTGAAAAGGATATAATCTGCGATCCACATCGCTTGGAGAAATATACAGTTCATTCATTCAGTCTACAGAATAGCGCCGTGGATGCATGCGTACCTCTATGGGACCTATGTTTGAGAATGGCTGGCTGCACGTGTAGTATAATGACATGTAAGGTCCGACGTTAAGGCTTTTTGAGTGGTGGACCTGTCGGACTACCATGAGCCAAGTTGTAGTGCCTCTGTCAAAACTTGTACTGGCCCCGTATATTCATGACATAATATCTTACGTTTTAGTTATTATTTCGTATTTAGCGACTTTATACTATGTTATTTTTTGGTTTATTTCTGTAACCCATAAAGTTAAATACCAGCTGGGTTAAATTTTCACTTGTCTCACAAGTTCCTCAATCAATGTCGGTCTCGCGGAGATATTTATTTTCTCCACCCTCTTTTTTTGGGAGAGAGAAGTCAGTCTTTGCATGCTTAAAGGGATTGTGGTGACCATATATGGTCGATTGGAGGCGTTTCTCAACGCAAATGCGGTTCGGCGTGCGCAAGCTTGACATTTTAGAACAGGTGGGATTTATCAACACAAATTGCGTGCCCGCATGTTTGATAAATACAGATTTTTTTGTGCGTGCAAAGATTCTAAATTTCAGTCATATGAACAAATTTAAAATGTGTTATAAAGCACTCTTTGATAAATGAGGCCCCAGGTGACTTACTGCCGTCAGTGCAGGTTGTAGTTACCTTAAAGTGTTTCGGACACCTGTAGCCATTGGCTTATAAACCCAAAACACAAACAAAAACTCTCTTTCCTGCTTTGTTCATTACATAAAGCCCATGTCATTCATGCTCTGAAAATCAAGCTAAATTGAATAGTCAGCAGAAAAACAACACGAGACATGCAGTTGGTGTTGAAAAATAGCAGTTAGTCTACCTGTTTGGTTGATTGACATGTTGTGACAGACTGTGCGGGACAGTTTATTGGCTGAGACTTGGTATAGATTACCCCGAATCCAACACATGCCAGATTCTTTCCAGTGGTGAGTGGTTGTTGGGTATCTGTTGAGAGATGATCTCTGACGACTCTGGAGGAAACTCCTGTAGGACAAACAGAGATGCCAACACCTTTTATAACTTCTGAGGAACATTCTGCATATTCTGTCAGGAACATTTTTATTTTGTCAGGAACATTTGAGTCTCAGCCAAAACAAACACACGCCACCAGAAAAACTCCAAACAACTCGATTTTTTTATACTTCAATTTTATTTTCTCTCTTTGAATCATTGAGTGACAAAGTCGTGACAGCTTTTTTATTTATTTATTTATAATTTTTTTTATTTCAGTTTGGATTTTTTTAACACGATGTCTTAGCACTAAATTGCTAAACATGGAATAATGTGGTGACAGTTTACAGAATGACAGATTACAAGAATTATCAATTTGTATGGTCCTTTAGCGAAGCTAAATTGATAAAAAATATCCATCCATCCATTTTCCATATTGCTTATTCTCACTAGGGTCGCGGGCGTGGCAGAGCCTATCCCAGCAATCTTTGGGCGAGAGGCAGGGTACACCCTGAACTGGTCGTCAGCCAATCGCAGGGGACATATAAACAAACAACCATTCGCACCCGCAATTTAGAGTCTTCAATTAACCTACCAGGTATGTTTTTGGGATGTGGGAGGAAACCAGTGTACCCGGAGAAAACCCACACAGGCACAGGGAGAACTTTCAAACTCCACACAGGCGAGGCCAGCTTTTGAACCTGGTTCCTCAGAACTGTGAGGTGAGCTAACCAGCCGTGCACCGTGCCGCCTGATAAAATTGTACATAAGATAAGATAAGATATAATGTAATTTTGACATTTGTTGTGCAGATCTCAAAAGTCAAAACCAAAAGTCAGGACTCTTGGAACGCATCGGGTATAAAATATGTATTCATGTACATGCTGGTTGTCATTATGTGGGTTTAAGGTATGTGTCTATGTGACAGTTTGTTGAAATACATATGTACATGTTTACACATGTACTGTGGGTGATCATATAGGTGCTCCTTAAGGTGAATACATGTACTTACTGTATGTATGTCTAGTGATTTAAATGTGTATTATGGATGTATTAATTTGTATTGGACAGTATGTTGTACTGTACACATGCTACTGAAAAATATCTCTGACAAAACTCAAATATATATGTTTTAAACCTCATCACTCTATTGTGCAAACAAACAAATAACATTTCTGATATTATAAATATTTATTATACTATATATTAACATACTTTTAATCTTAGAGGCCCCTCCTCTTGGCTGACGTGTGTGATAATTCATTCGCTTTTCAGACTGTGCGGTCCGGTGACTGACTTGGCCACTCCAAGACCTTCCACTTTTTACCCCTGATGAAGACCTTTGTTGTGTTGGCAGTCAATCACCGGATCTTAACACAATCGAGCATGCATATTACCTCCTGAAAAGGAGACAGAAGGGAGAAACCCCCAGAAACAAACAAGAACTGAAAGGGACTGCAGTAAAGGCCTGATAAAAGTATTTCAAATGAAACAGTTTGGTGAAAGCCAATGGGGTGCAGGCTTGATGCAGTTATTGCAAGTAAGGGTTATGCCACTAAATATTAAATCTTATTCACTTCAGGTTATTTTAATAATCTCTGTTCCAATACTTTTGCTCACTTGAAAAGTGGGTGGGTTCAACCAAAAAGTGCTCTGTCCTGAGCACTGTCATGTAAATACCATGAAATGAAAGCCGGAATTATTAACGTTTGGGTCATATTCATCTTTTGATCTGAAATCCAAATGTCTTCAGTATACAACAACAACAAAAAAGGAATTGACCTTGCCGTTCCAATTCTTTTGAAGGGGACTGTAGTTTGTTACTCTCCACTGTAACAAACACTGTTCCAGCAAGACTTCAGTGAATGAGTGTACTAAAGCACCAATAACTTATTCCGGTGTTGCGTGACGACATTTAATGATCGCTTAGCGCCAGTTTAGCATGGCTTAGCGGTCTTCTCCTGTTAACTACTACTTGTTCTCCTTTGGTGATAACAATACTTGTCAGAATGACAAATACTTGTCAGGCGATGATGAGTGACTTTTAGATGTTTTGCATGTTAGCCACATTAGCAGCTAGTAGCAAGCCATCCACAGCACTGCCCACCCACATCAGTCAGACAAATGAAAGCTAGTTAGACAGAGGAAAATGTGATGACCTTTCAGATATGACATTTAATTATTTAAATCGTAGACAATATAAAATAGACAATGTGTGAGGTCGAGAAGTTCCGACTAGATATAGTCGGACTCGCCTCCACGCACAGCTTGGGCTCTGGTACCAGTCCTCTCGAGAGGGGTTGGACTCTCTTCCACTCTGGAGTTGCCCACGGTGAGAGGCGCCGAGCAGGTGTGGGTATACTTATTGCTCCCCGGCTCGGTGCCTGGGAGCAATAAGTATACCCACACCTGCTCGGTGCCTGTAGGCTGGGGTCACCCCTGTGGACGAGAGGGTAGCCTCCCTCCGCCTTCGGGTGGGGGGACGGGTCCTGACTGTTGTTTGTGCCTATGCACCAAACAGCAGTTCAGGTTACCCACCCTTTTTGGAGTCCTTGGAGGGGGTGCTGGAGAGTGCTCCCGCTGGGGACTCCATTTTTCTGCTGGGGGACTTCAATGACCACGCGGGCAATGACAGTGAGACCTGGAAGGGCGTGATTGGGAGTAACGGCCCCCCCGATCCGAACCGGAGCGGTGTTCTGTTATTGGACTTCTGTGCTCATCACGGATTGTCCATAACGAACACCATGTTCAAGCATAAGGGTGTCCCCACGTGCACTTGGCACCAGGACACCCGAGGTCACAGTTTGATGATCGACTTTGTGGTCGTGTCATCGGACTTGCGGCCGCGTGCCTTGGACACTCGGATGAAGAGTGGTGCGCAGCTGTCAACTGATCACCCCCTGGCGGTGAGTTGGCTTCGATGGTGTTGGAAGATGCCGGTCCGACGTGGCAGGCCCAAATGTATTGTGAGGGTCTGCTGGGAACGTCTGGCGGAATACCCTGTCAGAAGGAGTTTCAAATCCCACCTCCGACAGAACTTTGCTTATGTTCCGGGGGAGCCGGGGGACATCGAGTCCAAGGGGACCATGTTCCGCGCCTCGATTGCTGAGGCAGCCGACCGGAGCTGTGGCCGTAAGGTGGTTGGTGCCTGTCGTGGCGGCAATCCCCGAACCCGTTGGTGGACACCAACGGTGAGGGAGTCCGTCAAGCTGAAGAGGAGTCCTATCGGGCCTTTATGGCCTATGGGACTCCTGAGGCAACTGATGGGTACTGGCTGGCCATGCGGAATGCAGCTTTTGTGGTCGCAGAAGCAAAAACTCGGGCATGGGAGGAGTTCGGTGAGGCCATGGAGAGAGACTTCCGGACGGCTTTGAGGAAATTCTGGTCCCCCATCCGGCGTCTCAGGAGGGGAAGCAGTGCACCATCAACACTGTGTATAGTGGGGATGGGGCACTGCTGACCTCGACTCGGGACGTTGTGAGCCGGTGGGGAGAATACTTAGAAGACCTCCTCAATTCCACCGACACGCCGCTCCATGAGGGAGCAGAGTCTGGGTTCTCTGAGGCGGGCTCTCCTATCTCTGGGGTTAAGATCACCGAGGTGGTTAAAAAGCTTCTTGCCACCGAGACTTCAGGGAGTTCCGGGGTCAGCAGCATCTCATTAACACAAAATTTAAATAGTTATCTGATGTTTACCCAGTTTGAAATGCTTCTATTATTGGCCGTTTTATTTATTTGTATTTTTTTTAAGGCAGATGCCGATATGCGCCAAAATGTTAAATATTGGCACTGATAGTTGTTCCGGCCAATGATCGGTTTATCCGTATCAATGATTATTCAAGAGTGAATACTCGTACTGGTGTCAGTCTAAAAAAAAAGTGGCATTGAACATCCCTATCAATGTCATTTGCTCTTTATTTAACAGATAAGGAAGAACAGACTAGAATCGTAAATTGGACTTTGGTAAGAAAAAAAGAATGCCCTATCCTGTAGCCCTACAGTATATTATGAATTGAGACGGATTTATTTGCTCATCCCTTTCCTCGGGCACTTTTGTGCTCATGTTGCCAGCAGGTCGTCCACAATAACCCCTCCTTTCTTTTACGTTTCCTATACTTTAGTCTACCCGACAACCCTGCACCTCCCCTTCAAGAATCTCCTCCATGTCACAACACTCTGTTGAATTGCTCCTCTAATGGAAAGGATGGGAGTGTGGAAATGGAGAGAATTAAAAGGAGAGGAGGAAATCAATGAGATAATAGGCAGGGGGCTAGAGCAGTGAGCTTGGCTTCAACACCGTGCAGCCTACAGACCACTCTATCACACGCACAGACGCATGCATGTACGCACACTTTCACGCATTCAAACAAACATGCACCCATTACCGAGGTACAGTATGCGCAACAGGCCTCAACACACCATTCCCGAGTCACTCAGTGTGTTATATGTGTAAGCCTGCAGTGTGTACAAAGAGGCAAGGTGGTGGAGGTGGGCCAGTGCAAGGGATATTGCGATAAATTACACTGTCCTGTCACTTCTATTTGGGGCAGGCTGCCACTGTTATACCGGGTGCCGCTGGAGTTAATTTGCTGCTGTATTGCAGATGGGTAAGAAATGGTTTTAGAGTAAGAGTTCATGCCTCCCATTACAGAGAAACGAGAGTGTTACGCTGAACATGCACAAGACAACTGTTTAAGATGTGTACAACATTCAACAGAACAACACTGCAAGTAGGAAAGAATGGAGTCAAGAAATCAGCATTCAATGGCTTAGGACACAGCCTGACTGAACCATAACTCACCAGCACACTCACTGATAAGATCAGTGGCTGCCCTACACAAGCCAACTGCAGCCAGGGGAGCGGTAATGGAGGCTAATGTTGGACCAATGACTGCCAACCAGGGATGCTTCAACAAGGACCAGCCGGCCTGGGGAACCATGAGCGAGGTTAATGGGGATATGACACGATCTGTTAACACAGATGGCCGTTAACCTCGACACAGAGGTGCAGTCACACAGTTTCAATTTGTTAGGATATGTTCACAATAGGCTTGAACCCAGGAAGAATTGTACTGGTCTGAGAAAATGCCGTATTTTTTTGTTTCAGTTTGTTTACATTATTTTGCCTTACATTGTCATTCATACATGTGGGGTTGAGTTTGTTTTCTTTTGTACGAGGACTGTGGTTCTAGACCTGCTCCATATAGTATATACAGTGAATAGATTTCTACCATTTGTAGTATATGTACTGTGGAGTGTATGATGCCTGATGGAAAATAAAAATGGTTGAATTTTATGTTCACATGCTGCAAGAAAAAGCATGAGAACCCTTTGGTGTTACCTGGATTTCTGCATAAATTGGTCATAAAATGTAATCTGTTCTCCAGCTAAAACCAGCAGGACGCAGAGCAACTCAACTGAACTACAGGGACGATTCCAAACTCACTGCAAACCCCCCGCCCCAAAAAATACCCAAATAAAACATGCAACCCTTTATCAGGATGCAACATTTTGATGTGACACCTAATTATTTTATTGAAACACAAACAACATGGCACAACGTAAGCTACAGTTCCACGAAGACCGCTTCGAGGTCTACATTATTTCAGGCTGAGTAGGGAGCAGTACGAACGCCTCCTGCAGAGACGTCGAGGTATAGCATTTTTCTATTATCCCAAATCTCGGACCAATGGGACACCGAATTTATTACGACTTCCTCCATTTTCCCCTTACTGTTTCCAGTACAAATAGCACTCAGAAATCCTCTCCGCCAGCCCCTCTCCTATTGGAGGCTGTTTCTGACATTACCGCAACACCACTCTCGAATAGAATTTTTTTCTATTTGAGGGCGCATCGTGTCAATTGCTCTCTACACTTCTCACACGTTGCCATGAGCGGTTGTGAGAAAGCCTTGAGTCTTCAGCCAACCATTGAGGAATCTTCAGCACCTCAGGGCGCATTCTGTGCCAGGGGCGTGCAGAGAGGTTGGAGGGGCATATCCTGAAGGTAAAAAGGGGGCACGTGGAATTTTTTATTGATTTATTTATTTATTTTTTATTGTGGAAGGTATATAACGTGTGGACAAAATTTTCATTTGTGACCATGCAATACAAATTTGTAGCTCCTTACTGGAGGGATGGGTAAGCTAATTGAACGCTCCTTTTTTTGGAAACTACTAAATTACACTTGCCTTTAAGGACAACGTGCGTTAAGGTTTCGAGTATAGATGCGTGCAATTTGCTGACCCAGATGTCAAAGTTCTTCATCAGAATTTAACTCACTAATTAGTATTTTGTGCGCACATTATATCTATTTTGGCCATAAAAAAACAACCCAAAAAAAAAAAAAAATCCCATGTCATGTCTGGGCTCCTTGGATGTTAGTGGTTTTATTCTCCGTAGCTTTTTTCTTTTCTTTCTAATAAAACACACAGTTGAGAAAATCCTGATGTGAGGAGGTGGTCCAACTCACTTTTGACATCCATGGCATAGCACTGCTTCTCTGCCGTTAATTACTTTGTGATAAATATATATATATATATAATATATTATATGTATCTTATACACTGGCGGCACAGTGGATGACTGGTTAGCACAACTGCCTCACAGTTCTGAGAACCTGGGTTCAAATCCCAGCCCTGCCTGTGTGGAGTTTGCATGTTCTCCCTGTGCCTGCGTGGGTTTTCTCCGGGTACTCCGGTTTCCTCCCACATCCCAAAAACATGCATGGTAGGTTAATTGAAGACTCTAAATTGCTCGTAGGTGTGAATGTGAGTGTTAATGGTTGTTTGTTTCTATGTGCCCTGTGATTGGCTGGCGAGCAGTTCAGGGTGTACCCCACCTCTTGCCTGAAGATAGCTGGGATAGGCTCCAGCACGTCCGCGACCCTAGTGAGGATAAGCGGGACAGAAAATGGATGGATGGATATTATATACTGCATTTATACAGTCCCCTCCAAAAGTAGTGAAACGGCAAGGTCAAGTCCTTTGTTTTTGTTGTATACATTTATGTTTCAGATCAAAAGATGAATATGAGACAAAAATTAAGAATTTCAGGTTTTATTTCAAGGCATTTACATCAAGATGTGTTGAACAACTCAGGACAGAGCACCTTTTGTTTGAACCCACCCACTTTTCAAGTATTGGAACATGTGCCTGATGGGTGTTTCTAGTTACTCAGGTGTTGTCTTTTGGATTTGATTGCTTAAACATTAGATAGTGCTTCTTTTTAGTTTTGGGTTTCACCTGTGAAAGCAAACACGAAGACCAGACCTTTCTCCCATAGACAGACTGTCTATGGGAGAAAAGCAAACTATTTTGAAGCTGAGTGAAGAGGCAAAATCCATCAGAGCTATTGCAGAAAGATTGGCCATAGCCAATAAAACAATTTGGAATGTCCTGAAAAGGAAAAACTACTGGTGTACTGATCAACAGACATCAAACTGGTCGGCCAAGGGTATCAACAGCAGTTGATGACAGAAACATTGTAAGAGCTGTGAAGAAACACCCAAAGACAACAGTCAGTGACATCACTGCCAACCTCCACAGGGCAGGGGTGAAGGTATCACAATCCACGTTCGAAGAAGACTTCCAGAGAAGAAACATACAGGCCATACCATAAGATGCAAACCACTCATCAGCAAAAAGAATCGGAAGGCAAGATTGGATTTTGCAAAGAAGCACAGATATGAGACACAAAAGTTTTAGAAAAAAGTTTTTTGGACTAATGAGACCAAGATTAACCTCTACCAAAGTGATGGAATGGCCAAGGTATGGAGAAAGAAAGGATCTGCTTATGATCCAAAAAACACAAGCTCATCTGTGAAGCATGGTGGAGGTAATGTCATAGCTTGGACTTGCATTGCTGATTCTGGAACGGGCTCACTAGTCTTTATTGATGATGTAACTCATGATGATAGCAGCGGAATCAATTCTGAAGACTACAAAACCATTTTGTCTGGCAAGTTACAGACAAATGCATCAAAACTAATTGGGAGAAGCTTCATCATTCAACAAGGCACTGACCCAAAACACACTGCCAACACAACGAAGGACTTCATAAGGGGGAAAAAGTGGGAGGTCTTAGACTGGCCAAGTCAATCACTGGTCTATTACAATACTTTTGCTCACTTGAAAAGAGGGTGGCTTCAAACAAAAGGTGCTCTGTCCTTATTCAGCTGTCACATTTGTTGATTTATGTTGTACTGTTTTTTTTTAATGAAACCACTACTTTAGGTAAGGTGTGAAAGAATTACCTCTTGGTCAATTCTTCTACCAGAGCATGCCCAACAGGGCGTTAACTGTTCAAAGATAATTAGAGATAATGAAACTGCACATTAGCAATCATGGTGTGGGACATTTTAACCTAATTAACAGTCCTAAAGACCTTCAGCATTATATCGTCACTTGTCATATTTGCCTGTAGTAAAACAGTAAGTTGCACACACGGCTCGAGCAACAGAAAGCTACAAAGTGTTGGTTTCTCAGTGCTTGTCTCAGTCTTTTTTAAGCCAATGGGTTCAAGTCCAAGTGAAGTTGTGGCTCATTGCTGTTCAAGTCCAAGTCGAGTTGCAAGTTTTTTGATATTGTCAAGTCGAGTCTAAAGTCATCAAATTTCAGTGCAAGAAACATGAAAGCCTGCATGGAGTTTGCTAAAAAAAACACCTGAAGGACTCCAAGGTGGTGATAAATAAGATTCTCTGGTCTGATGAGACCAAGATAGAACTTTTTGGCCTTAATTCTAAGCGGTATGTGTGGAGAAACCCAGGCACTGCTCATCGCGATAAGGTCCCAAAAGTGAAGCATGGTGGTGGCACCATCATCCTGCGGGGGTGTTTTTCAGCTGCAGGGACAGGATGACTGGTTGCAATCGAAGAAAAGATGTATGCGGCTAAGTACAGGGATATCCTGGACAAAAATCTTCTACATAGTGCTCAGGACCTCGGACAGGGCCGAAGACAATGACCCTAAGCACACAGCTAAACTAACAAAGGAGTGGGTTCAAAACAACTCCGTGACTGTCCCTGAATGGCCCAGCCAGAGCCCTGACTTAAACCCAATTGAGCATCTCTGGAGAGACCTGCAAATGGCTATCCACCAACCTTCACCATCCAACCTGACAGAACTGGAGTGGATCTGCAAGGAAGAATGGCAGAGGATCCCCAAATCTAGGTGTGAAAAACTTGTTACATCATTCCCAAAAAGACTCATGGCTGTATTAGCTCAAAAGTGTGCTTCTACTAAATACTGAGCAAAGGATCTGAATACTCATGGGTGTGTGATATTTCAGTTTTCCATCCATCCATCCATTTTCTACCGCTTATCCGGGTCGGGTCGCGGGGGCAGTAGCTTTAGCAGGGACGCCCAGACTTCCCTCTCCCCAGCCACTTCATCCAGCTCTTCCGGAGGGATCCCGAGGCGTTCCCGGGCCAGCCGAAGGACGTAGTCCCTCCAGCGTGTCCTGGGTCGTCCCCGGGGTCTCCTCCCGGTGGGACGTGCCCGGAACACTTCACCAGGGAGGCCTCCGGGAGGCATCCGAATCAGATGCCCCAGCCACCTCATCTGGCTCCTCTCAATGCGGAGGAGCAGCGCCTCTACTCTGAGATCCTCCCGGATGACCGAGCTTCTCACCCTATCTCTAAGGGAGAGCCCGGACACCCTGCGGAGGAAACTCATTTCGGCCGCTTGTATCCGGGATCTCGTTCTTTCGGTCACGACCCACAGCTCATGACCATAGGTGAGGGTAGGAACGAAGATTCACCGGTAAATTGAGAGCTTCGCTTTTCGGCTTAGCTCCTTCTTTACCACAACGGACCGATACAAAGTCCGCATCACTGCAGACGCTGCACCGATCCGTCTGTCGATCTCCCGTTCCATTCTTCCCTCACTCGTGAATAAGACCCCAAGATACTTGAACTCCTCCACTTGGGGCAGGATCTCATCCCCGACCCGGAGAGGGCATGCCACCCTTTTCCGACTGAGGACCATGGTCTCAGATTTGGAGGTGCTGATTCTCATCCCAGCCGCTTCACACTCTGCTGCGAACTGGTCCAGTGAGAGTTGGAGGTCATGGTTTGATGAAGCCGACAGAACCACATCATCTGCAAAAAGCAGAGATCCAATACTGAGGCCACCAAACCGGACCCCCTCTACGCCTCGGCTGTGCCTAGAAATTCTGTCCATAAAAGTTATGAACAGAATCGGCGACAAAGGGCAGCCTTGGCGGAGTCCAACCCTCACCGGGAACGAGTCCGACTTACTGCCGGATATGCGGACCAAACTCTGACTCCGGTCGTACAGGGACCGAACAGCCCGTATCAGGGGGTTCGGTAGCCCATACTCCTGAAGCACCCTCCACAGGACTCCCCGAGGGACACGGTCGAACGCCTTCTCCAAGTCCACAAAACACATGTAGACTGGTTGGGCGAACTCCCATCCACCCTCGAGGACCCTGCCGAGGGTGTAGAGCTGGTCCACTGTTCCACGGCCAGGACGAAAACCACACTGCTCCTCCTGAATCTGAGATTCGACTTCCCGACGGACCCTCCTCTCCAGCACCCCTGAATAGACTTTACCAGGGAGGCTGAGCAGTGTGATCCCCCTGTAGTGGGAACACACCCTCCGGTCCCCCTTCTTAAAAAGGGGGACCACCACCCCAGTCTGCCAATCCAGAGGCACTGTCCCCGATATACAAGCGATGTTGCAGAGGCGTGTCAACCAGGACAGCCCCACAACATCCAGAGCCTTTAGGAACTCCGGGCGAATCTCATCCACCCGCGGGGCCTTGCCACCAAGGAGCTTTTTAACCACCTCGGTGACGTCAACCCCAGAGATAGGAGAGCCCACCTCAGAGAACCCAGATTCTGCTTCCTCATGGGAAGGCGTGTCGGTGGAATTGAGGAGGTCTTCGAAAGTATTCTCCCCACCGACTCACAACGTCCCGAGGTGGTCCACTCGGACTCAATGTCCCCCGCATTCCCCGGAACATGAGCAAAGTTCTGTCGGAGGTGGGAGTTGAAACTCCTTCTGACGGGATTCTGCCACACAGCAGACCCTCACGTTACGTTTGGGTCTGCCACGTCGGACCGACATCTTCCCCCACCATCGGAGCAAACTCACCACCAGGTGGTGATCAGTTGACAGCTCCGTCCCTCTCTTCACTCGAGTGTCCAAGACATGCGGCAGCAAGTCCGATGACACGACCACAAAGTCGATCATCGAACTGAGATCTAGGGTGTCCTGGTTCCAAGTGCACGTGTGGACACCCTTATGCTTGAACATGGTGCCCCCGCGACCCGACCTCGGATAAGCGGTAGAAAATGGATGGATGGATGGATGGATGGATGGATGGATTTTGAAACCTGGTCAGCCTCTCTGGTACTGTTTTTAATTGGTTCAGCTACTACATCACAGATCGAAGTTCATTTTGTAAGTATGTGTTAGATTTATCTCACCAAACATAATAATGAATAAACACAAAAGGAATGAAGACGTTGGTCATTTTACTCATGAGGAGGGCGCATGGGAGATTGTTCAGGTTACAGCCTCTCAACACGCTCTAAACAATCTCTCCCGTCGCTCCTGCATTTATTTGAAAATAGGGAGGTTTCTAAGTTTACAAGACATAACGTACTAAGCTACAAGACACAACACACTAAGGGTAGGGTTTCAAGGTGAAAACATGGCACCTGCCACGTCCCGGCCACGTCCTTCTCTCAGATGATTCCTGCTGAGTCATCTTCTTGAAGGCGAGACATCTTTCTTTCTAAACATTGTCCATAATACTAATGCAAGCTAAGCAAATAAATGATAACTTCTACAATATATCTAACAGTATGGATACACATTTCTCCAGAACACACAAAATTGAATGTGGGGTCCCCCAAGGGTAAATTCTGGGTCCCATTATTTTTAATCTGTGCTTTCCCTTGGGGAAACGTCATCAGGAGACGCGGCATCAGTTTCCACAGTTAGCAGAGGACACACAGTTAGCAGAGGACACACAGCCAGACCACACCATTACATTTATTCAAGTAGGACTTTTGACAAATTGTACTTGTCCGAGTTGTTTTAATGCATCATACTTTTTACTTTTACTTGAGGATTTATACTAAGAAACGGTACTATTACTCCGTTACAGTGATCTACATGCCACTTGCTACTGTTATTTTTTCTAAATCAATGACTGCGTGCGCGATCTATTTTTAGACTTTGCCTTTGACTTCCACATAGTGCACCGTTGCGCCAATCCAACGTGATCACTAGTGTCATTTAAATCCAGTTCACCAATCAAATGACAGCCACATGACCACACACAAAGCCTTCGTAAACTTCAAAAAGCATTGCGTTTGTGTACATTCTCATATAGCATGAAAACAGTTGTCTGGGGTATATTTAGTACATTGTGTGCATATAGTATATTGAGTAAAGTGTTGAGTGTGTTCTATGGAGCACTTTATATTGTATAAGCTGTAAATTTGTGCTTTTTTTTGGTCATTCTAAACGTATTGTTACATATCTGTATTCAGTAAATACGGTCACCAGACATAGACTGGTCTTCTTCCCATTTATTGATTGGTAAGTGAGATTTTTTTTTTCCCCTTTGTGGACGAAGCTTCACTATTTGCTTAACAAACTCCGGCGGTTCAAGGGTGGTCTGGAGTGTTGGTATTCTTTTTTTTTTATTGCGACTTTTAATTTATTGTATTGGAGAAAGTTTCCGCCTGTTATTTGGAATTCTTGGAACAGTTCCTCACGTGTCCTAAAAATATTATCGTGAAATAGTTGTGGTAGGTGTTCAATTCCATGTTGTTCACGTGCTAAAATAAAGGGGTATATTGTAAATTTCGAAATCTTGGATTGTGCCAGATTGGGGAGAGCATGCTGGGAGGTAATTCAGATCCTGTAGCTTCTAAACTTTTCCACCAACCTGTTAAAGTGGATGCGATTACTGGGTTGTTGAAGCATTTATGGCATTTAAAACGTCGAAATAAACGACGGTTTTGGGCAGTTTGATGTTGTTGCAGTCTATCTGTTCCAATTCTAGCCAAGAATGATGCTGCACATTGTGGTGCATCCATTTGATGAGGTATTGTAATGGGTTAGCCTCCCTCCTGTTTACTTTTCTGAAGAGTGGATGAACTAATTCTATTTTTCTTATTTTTTGAATAAAATATTATGATGGCAGAATCTAATGTTTGAAACCATTTAATGTGGGTTTAAATGGAATCATTGAGAATAAGCAGGTCTTGAAGTGGTTATGCGCTCTCTACAATTGTTTTTGTGTTTTTCGTTCGTCTTTGGAGACATTACACGATTCACTTAAGAAAAAAAAGCTTAACATTGAGCTAAAACGTCGGAGCGGGAAGGAGTGTGTCACACTCTACACATCCCGAAAGCCTCCTTTGCACAATATAATCTTATTCCAAGTGTTGCAGTGAGGCGACTGGTCATTTTAACAAAGTTAAGACACACTTTTGTCCGCCGCCGCCAGTGGTCACTAGCCCGTTTTCGTGTGCGTTCTTCATTGGTTTTCGCCACTCTTCGGGGTCGGCGGCCTGTAGGCATCGAAACTGGGATTCCGGGAGAACCGGAACGTTAGTCCCGATTCCAATCGCACAAAAGGTACTCTATCCTTAGTTGTTTAACACATCTAGATGTAATTACCATGAAATGAAAGCTGGAATTCTGAACTTTTGTCTCATATTCGTCTTTTCATCTGAAACCCAAATGTCTTCAATATACAACAAAAACAAAGGAATTGACCTTGCCGTTCCAATAACTTTGGAGGGGACTGTATCATTCACATTTGCAATACATTGGCTCACTTGAAAAGTGGTTGGGGGTTCAAACAAAAGGTGCTCTGTCCTGAGTTTTTTTAAACACATGTACAGACCCTTTCCAAAAAATGTGAATATCATGGAAAAGTTTATTTATTTCCATAATTTCATTCAAAACGTTCAAGTTTCATAGATTATAGATTCAGTATTTGTTTATTTTTACATAATTTGGGTTTTCAGTTCATAAAATTCACAACATCAGGAATTCAAAAATAAATTTTGCAGGCCATAAATGTTTTAAACTGAGTGTCACACACTAATCATCTACTAAACTCAAAGCACATGCACAGGTTTCCCCAGGTATCATTAAATTGCTACGGTTTGGCTCAATTGTCTCAGTTGGGTTCAATCTGGGCAAGACTGCAGACTTGAAGACTTGCAGACCTGGCTAGAAGACCATCATTAATACCCTTCGTAGGCTGGGGAAGCCATAAAAGGTTCATAGTTTAGGAGGCTGGCTGTTCACAGAGTGCTGTGTCATAGCATATCAATGGAACGACAAAATGTAGCGGGAGAAGATGCACCAGCAAAAGAGATGACCATGGGCTTCAATGGATTATCAAACAGAGAAGATTCAAGAATCGAGCAGAGATTCAGAAAGAGTGGAATGAGGAGAGTCACAGCTTCAAGAACCACCACATTCAGATCTAACCAGGATATGGGCTACAACTTTCGGGTTCCTTGGGTCAAGCCACTTCTGAGCCTGAGCCAATGTAGGAAGCGTCTCAACTGGGCGAAGGAGAAGAAGAACTGCACTGTTGGCCAGTGGCCCAAGGTCCTCTCTAAATTTGAAATTGTTTGAATTGCGGGCCCTGAATGTATAATCCCTGAAAATTTAACTTTTTGAATGGAATTATGGAAATAAACTTTTCCATGATATTCTATTTTTTGGAAAGGGTCTGTTGATGTAAATACCATGAAATAAAAGCTGGAATTCAGAACTTTTTTTTCATTTTCATCTTTTGACCTGAAACCCAAATGTCTTTAGTATACAACAAAAACAAACGAATTGACTTTGCCGTTCCAATCCTTTTGGAGGGGACTATACACACACTCACACACACACACACACACACACACACACACACATCTCTCTCTCTCTCTCTCTTTCGCTCTCTCTCTCTCTCTCTCTCTCTCTCTCTATATATATATATATTTATATATATACACACACACACACACACACACACACAGTGCCAACAGAAAGTATTCACACCCCTTCACGTTTTCCACACTTTGCTATGTTAGAGACTTATTTCAAAGTCATTTGAGTATAGTTTCCTTTAAAATAAAATAAAAAATATATATTAAAAAATCTACATAAAATATCCCATAATGACAAAGTACAAACCTATTTTCAGACAGTTGTGTGCAGTTATTTTGAAGTGTAAACATTTAAACATAATAGGTACATAAGAATTAAAACCCTTGGGTCAGTATTTTGTTGAGGCACCTTTGGCAGCAATCACCTAGACTTGGGTAGGTCTCTAAAAGCTTGGGCTTTAGTATAAGTCTGTAAATAGCAAAATGTGGAAAAGTGAAGGGGTGTGAATACTTAGTCACGGAGCTCAACTACAGTGATATTTGGGTTCTTCTTTACCTCTCTCACCCACTTTTCAAATTAGCAAAATTATTGGAACATGACTGATGGGTCTTTGTAGTTGCTCAGGTGTTGCCTTTTAGATTGATTGCTTAAACATTAGACACTACTTGTTTTTGGCTTTGGGTTTCACCTTTGAAAACTGCATTTGCTCTTCAGCAAACATGAAGACCATAGAGGTGTTTATGGGAGAAAAGAGAAACCATTTTGAAGCTGAGAGAAGAGGGAAAATCGATCAGAGCTATTGCACAAACATTGGGCATAGTCAATACAACATCTGTGGAGAGATCTGAAAATTGCTGTGCACCAACACTCCCCATCCAACCTGATGGAGCTTGAGAGGAAGAATGGGCAAACCTATTTTTCATAAATTTGCAAAAACATTCCCCAAAACCTTTTTAATGTCATTATGGGGTGTTGTGTGTAGAATCTTGAAAGGAAAAAAAATAATTTATTCCATTTTGGGATGAGGCTGTAACATAAAATGTGGAAAAAGTGAAATGCTGCGAATACTTTCCGGATGCACTGCAAATGAGTTCGTTAGGGGAAAGATACTAGCTCCCAAAGGACCTGACCTGTCCTCTCCTTCACTATCACACTCCTTCAAATCTGTATTATACAAATGAACCAACCCCTCAACACACAACCTGAGAGGGAAATTAAAAATAAAACTACCTGGCAAAATAAAATCATTAAAACAACAAAGGTTGCTCGCTCCATGTCATTTTTCCCTGTGAGAAGGCAGTCCTCTGAAGTATTTTTAGGTGAGGAGTGGTGCAAATGGTTTATTCTCTGGGTTATCTACTGCGTAAAAATGAGCACTATAAATTTTCAACCACCCCTGCACATGCTACATTTGATTGTAATGTAAAAGAGGGGCTCAAAGCTGAGCTGAAAGATATGGGACATGACACATTATGTCAAGACCGGCAGGTGGTCTCTGTGTGTCTGTGCGTGTGTGCGCGCATGTGTGTGTGCGTGTGTTTCAATGGATTACCTAGCTGACTGGATTTTCTTGGCTCTCCAGGAGAGGGTTGGATGGTAGGGAAGAGTGTATGCAACACTGGAGCCTGGGTGGCTAACCATCTTGTACTGTGGTCTAAAAATCCTCTGCGAGGCAGGAGTACAGTGAAAGGAAAAGGCTGGACCTGTGAACGGCAAAGTTACAATGCTAACGATATTCAGATACTGTAACTGAGATACTATCATTGAGACAAATTAACTAAATTCTCAAAGAGGCAGGCACACGTTTTGACTGAGGATTTTGTCAGGTATACTTTTCAAAAAGCCAACATAAAATGAAGGGAATAACAAAGAATGCTTTTTTTATGAGCCGAATAAATCATGATCTTTATCCTTGTAAACTTCATCTGCGTTGCCTTTTTTGGTGCCTTAAAGCTTCATTCATTATAATATTTTACAGATTTATTGGTGTTAAGAAACAGATGACAAAATAGAGTAGAATGAGCAGAATGGAGACAAGCCAAAGGATTTCATTTCAACCGCCTGACAAATATTGATGTACATCCCTTTGGTACGTTTGACTTTTCAATTAGTACATCTCTTTGGTACGTTTGTGACTTTTCAATTACACGATTACACAGTATTTTACTTTTCATTATTCATCATTCATGTTTTAATTTTTTCATTGAATACTTTTCATCATAATTACTATTTTTCTGCTGGGTGGCTGGGATAAACTTGTCAGACACAATAAGCAAGACCTTATGATACTTTATCAAATTACAGTAGACCCCCTCATCTTCCCCATATTCACAGGGGTCCAATGTATTGCCAAAGGTTACCAGACAACCAACATGGAAAGTGCTATTTGAAATGAACAAAGCATCAGCTTGTTGCCTGGTTCTATTGACATTTCCATTTTCTGTTGAGAAGAGTCAAAATTCAGATATGTGTCACACATTTAAAACTCGCATGAAATCAGATATCCTCTGATCAGACTAAGACCTCCAAATGCACGGCAGGGGCTCTATCCTGCCGTTGAGAACCTGTCGTTGAAATATGTCTAGCACAAAAAACAAATAATGTAGCACAAGAAACACCCACTCAAATTAGTGGTCTAAATATGGTGCATTAGAGGTGCACCTCCCATCAAATACGGAAAACTATTGCCGACAGTGGCCAGTTGAGTAAGACCAAAGTTACCTGTACAGTGATGCCTCAAGATACGAGATAGATAAAATAACACCAGCCAAGTGTTTGAAACCATTTAAAGCTATGGACAAGAGATTTATTTTACGCCGGAGCACTTACGAAGATACATCTGCAGAAGACATGAGACAATGATGTGGGGGATTCACTCAAAAGCAGATCCGCAGACAAGCACGCATAACATTGTCTTGTGGGGTGCAAATGTTATTGTGTACTGTTGAGTGCAGGTTTTCTTTTATTAAAAGATGTAAAACAAAAAATTTTTGGCAAGTAACCGCTGACAAGAGTCAGACACTTCCTGCTCACGGGAGCAGAGAGGGCGGGGGACGGAGGTCGAGCGAGTGTGTAGGTGTGTGTGAGTGAGAGAGAGATTTTTTTTAAATAATTTTTTTTGGGGGGAATGGAATGAATTAATCGTGTTTCTATTCATTTTAATTGGGTAATATGTTTCCAGATTAGAGTGTTTTGAGATAAGAGCATGGTCATTGAATGAATTAAACTCGAAATGCAACACTGTACTGAAACTTACGGGGGACGAGTCAGCCCAGAAAACCCAACTCAAAAGAATGTAACATTTCTACATGATTGTTTACTTAAAGGTGAGAGCGCACATTGTCCTACTCATTAAGTTTGTTTAGTTATATACCTCACTTTTGAGGACTCATTTTTTTGTGTATGCAACCTGTTCCAAACAAGACATCTTCTCCATCTCGCAGTTAGCAGAGTAATAATTTGATTATTTTTCTTGTTTGAGGGACAAAGTTCAATGTACTTTATTAGTGGATTATTCAATGTAGCAACAATCAATTAAATAACATATACGACTAAAAAAAAAACAATTCATGACATGGTTAGAAAATTCTCATTACAATCACTTCCATCTACCATCTTTCGCGTGGTAGTCAATTGAGTGTAAAGACGAGGGGGATAACAAAGAGGTTTATGCATCTTGTGAGAAGCTAATTTCCTACGGCTCTTTTCTGCCAAGTCTCAATTGCCATTTGTAAGGGTGGTTGCAATTGTAATTAACCTCTTGTATCAAACCATGTTCATTAGGAACAGAGCTGCAAAGAATAAAATGATAATATTTTCACTTCGACACAATCCAGCATTGATTTCCACTCCCTTTCTCCAGGCATGTTTCATTTACGTGGATTTAAAGGATAACGATAACGTGTCTCAAAACAACATTTACGGGAGAACAAATCAACTGGGTGCTTGCTGAGACAGCAACTGATGTTTGGGACAAACAACCAGAACAGAATAAAAACTGTGCATTGCATATTACCCCTTACGACGACGACAAACGATGAACTTGGTTTTCCCTTGCCCGGCCACGGGTCACCGGGGCCCCCCTCTGGAGCCAGGTCTGGTGGTGGGGCTCGAAGGCGAGCGCCTGGTGGCCAGGCCTACACCCATGGGGCCCGGCCGGGCACAGCCCCAAAGGTTAACCATCTGTGGGAGGGGCCATTGGGGTCGGGTGCAGTGTGAGCTGGATGGTGACAGGGACCTTGGCGATCCGATCCCCGGCTACAGAAGCTGGCTCTGGGGACGTGGAATGTCACCTCTCTCGCAGGGAAGGAGCCCGAGCTGGTGTGTGAGGTCGAGAAATTCCGACTAGATAGTCGGACTAGCCTCCACACACAGCTTGGGCTCTGGTACCAGTCCTCTCGAGAGGGGTTGGACTCTATTCCACTCTGGAGTTGCCCACGGAGAGGGCGCCGAGCAGGTGTGGGTATACTTATTGCCCCCCGGCTTGGCGCCTGGACGTTGGGGTTCCCCCCGGTGGACGAGAGGGTAGCCTCCCTCCGCCTTCGGGTGGGAAGGACGGGTCCTGACTGTTGTTTGTGCCTACGCACCAAACAGCAGTTCAGAGTACCCACCCTTTTTGGAGTCCTTGGAGGGGGTGCTGGAGAGCGCTCCCGCTGGGGACTCCATCGTTCTGCTTGGGGACTTCAATGCTCACGTGGGCAATGACAGTGAAACCTGGAAGGACGTGATTGGGAGGAACGATCAGAACCCGGGTGGCACGGTGGACGACTGGTTAGAGCGTCAGCCTCACAGTTCAGAGGACCGGGGTTCAATCCCCGGCCCCGCCTGTGTGGAGTTTGCATGTTCTCCCCGTGCCTGCGTTCGTTTTCTCCGGGCACTCCGGTTTCCTCCCACATCCCAAAAACATGCATGAATTGGAGACTCTAAAATTGCCCGTAGGTGTGAATGTGAGTGCGAATGGTTGTTTGTTTGTATGTGCCCTTCGATTGGCTGGCAACCAGTTCAGGGTGTACCCCGCCTCCTGCCCGATGATAGCTGGGATAGGCTCCAGCACGACCTGGCGACCCTAGTGAGGAGAAGCGACTCGGAAATTGGTTGGATGCTCTCTAGCAAACTTCAGACAGGCCTGGACATGTACTGGCTTAAGCAGGGGGACACGTCTGGCACTGCCAGATTTAAGTCCCTGGCGGCGGAGTGTGTTACTGATGGTAGCCTTTGGTCACAGTTCTCTGCAGGTCATTCACTAGGCCCCCCCCGTGTGGTTCTGGGATTTTTGCTCACCGCTCTGGTGATCATTTTGACCCAACGGGGTGAGCGCTCCCGTGGAGCCCCAGATCAAGGGAGATTATCAATGGCCTTGTATGTCTTCCATTTTCTAGTAGGGTTAGGGTTAGTTGATTTCCTCACACCAAGCTGCTTACCTATTGCAGATTCAGTCTTCCCAGCCTGGTGCAGGTCTACAATTTTGTTTCTGGTGTCCTTTGACAGCTCTTTGGTCTTGGCCGTAGTGGAGTTTGGAGTGTGATGGTTTGAGGTTGGGGACAGGTGTCTTTTATACTGATAACAAGTTCAAACAGGTGGCATTAATACAGGTAACGAGTGGAGGACAGAGGAGCCTCTTAAAGAGGAAGTTACAGGTCTGTGAGAGCCAGAAATCTTGCTTGTTTGTCGGTGACCAAATACTTATTTTCCACCATAATTTGCAAATAAATTATTTAAAAATCAGACAATGTTATTTTCTGGATTTTTTTTTCTCATTTTCTCTTTCATAGGTGAGGTATACCTATGATGAAAATTACAGACCTCGCTCATCTTTTTAAGTGGGAGAACTTGGTGGCTGACTAAATACTTGTTTGCCTCACTCGATGTCATTAAATACACCTTTTGGCATTCACACACAACAATAAATGTTATGGAATACAGGAAAATTTTAATAACAAAGTAAACCAGATGGGGTATTAGTAGCAGCATCAGGAAAGAAACAAAAATAAATATTAATTTTTACTTTTGTTTGCACCTCACAAGAAATTTGTTCAAGGACCGCCAACAAAACAGCATCTCTCAAATGTAGATGTAAAAACACAAAGAACAAACAACAATACACAACGACAACAAAATGGCACCAAAGTAATACTTTTATTGCTTTTGCCCTGAGCGCAAAGCTGTGCTCAGGGCAAACCATAATGGTTTGTTTGTGTTCAAACCATTATGTCATTAACCCATTGTTACAGTATGCTAGTTATCGCAGCATACACGGGGAGTCCGCCTCCTATTTTCTGGGTTTGGTCATGTGACATTCACAACGCAAGCGCGAGAGCAGTTGTGACGTTAATTTCGCTCGATAGCAGAGGATGATATTGCCAAACATGGTGGCCCCCGAAGATGAATGAAAATCTATTTGTTTCGTCTTGTGTCAACACATTGTAAGTCACCAATCATCGCCTCCATGGCAGCGAATAAACTACACTTCTTACCATGCTTCTTACACATAACATATACATTATCACTACGGGAGGCTGAGAAAGGAAAGAGGAAAAGACGGAAAATTGATATTGCTAAGCTATCATGCAGTAGTACTATCATGCAGAAACACCCACACAGCCCACGCGTGTCATTCCTCTGCTATCATCTATCATCAAGGAAACCAGAGCTGCACTGAGTATTTTTGGAGTGTAGTGTATGTAATTCTGCCTCCTTGAGTAAATACTTTTATTGTCTTGACAGACTCTGGACTCTGCACTTGCCAGCAGAAGAAGCTGCTGTCAGGTCTAAGCCCCCAGTTGTCATGGTAACAAAAGCTGGACTTACCTTTGGCCCAGCAGTATAAGGAGGCTGGTTATACAGTCGCTCACTTGCTTGATACAGGACCAGATCATTAAAATGCGCTAATCAACAAACCGGGTGACTAAAGTGTCCTGTAATTCTTAATCTGTCACAGACAATTTATTAAAACAATGGGAGCGGTTTTGAATTGTGGTCAAATGAATATTTATTTATTTTCCATACCGCTTATCCTCACGTGTTGGAGCCTATCCAAGCTATCTCTGATCTGGTCGCCAGCCAATTGTCAAATGATATCCTTTGTTACTTCATGGTTTTTTGTCTTTGTCTTTTTTCAAGTTCAGTGAATCTAACAATCTTATTTAATGTACACAGAACAGTGGCTTTATCTGCATCAAAGAGCGCACCACACTGATGAATCCCTGCCAACAACTAAGCATATTTAGATTGGCAGCACATTTTGGGGAGCTATGTTTGAGACTACAATAGCTTAATCCAGTTGCTTGGAGACTAGATCATGACATGTGCGTAGCCATGTTGAGCTGGACTTAAGCAAGGCACCTGACAGGAAAGTCCAAGAATGCAACACTGTTGCAATAATTTGTGACAAATATATTGAAAAATACATTGAACCATTTTTCTAGGAGACAGCACCATTATAATTGATTACTTAATATATAATTGATAACGTTTTTTACAAGCATGATATTGGAAAAGGTGGGCGGATATTTATGAAAAGACAATTTTTTTATGATTCAAGATTCGAGAAGCTTAACTGTCAATTCTCCAGTTATGTATCGGCCATGTTATGGCATGTAAAATGGTCCTGCATGAGTTCAAATCGTGAAAAATCACTGATCTCAAATCCTGCTTTACATAAATGAAGATCTGTCACATACATGGATCTGGTGGAACTACAAATCAGAGCATTAAGATGAAAACATCACCTAAGCACCATGAACTAGACTAAGAGTAAGAGTGACTTTCCACACTAATATACTCTCTATGAGAATGAGGCATTACTGACAGGCTACACTGCAGTCCATTCCATCCTCCATGATGTTGAGAATCCCCCCAGCAGTCCCTGCCATACCTGTCTGCAAATTCCGAGCTACATCTGGCTCAGGCTGCTCATTCCCTGGGTAGACCTAATGGATAATACATATTATTGACTGTGCCTGTTCCTCCTGCCATCTCATATTCCCGTTCCCTGGGGTTCATCTTCTGACTCCCACAGCTCTGGAGCACTTATATACAAGACAGTGATGCCATGCTAACATAAGATTTAACAAGGGTGTTGGTGCAATTTAATAACTTGCTGTAAACCAGAAAAGCTCTTACATGATCCACGTATGTTTGACACACAATTTCTATCTAGATATGTCACCAAGGTTTGATGGCGCACCTCAAATAGCATTGCATTCTAGGGACTTTAAAATGTGTATTTTGTATCTCATCACAGATTGAGTGTGAAAATGTCAGACTATCACAAGCGTGCTGTATATGGTAGCCTTTGTATGCATGGTCCTTGTCTGTCAGTGATGACTGTAATGTGCGTTGTCTTCGTGATAATACGTTACATGTATACAGCATGGATCATTTTACACTTGAGACTATGTGAGTCCCGGAATGCACATGTCATGGAAACAATGAGTGCCAGCCCTGGAACAATGAGTCCCTATACAGATTCCGTAATCCTCCGCTATATCACGGTTTTTGTTTAACGGTCCAGCTATACTGCAGATTTTTATTTATACTGTTTGCACAATAGTTTTGTGTTATCCATTGCTCTTGCGCACGCTCTCTCTCTCTCTCTCTCTCTCTCTCTCTCTCTCTCTCTCTCTCTCTCAATATAATATACTGTAAACAGTCAAAAAGTGGACCAATGAAGCAAAGATGGAACTTCAAAGCTGTTTAGACTGCACAGACTGGAGTGTCTTTGAACATTCAGCTGGCAGCCTGGATGAATATACGGACACTGTCACATCCTATATCAGTTTCTGTGAAGAGGTTTGTGTACCAACAAAATCATTTCGGACATTCAACAACAACAAGCCGTGGTTCACTGGTAAACTTAAGCAGCTTCGCCAAGCTAAGGAAGATGCATATCAGAGCGGGGACAGGGCCCTGTATAATCGAGCTAGAAACCAGCTGACTAAAGAAATTAACATTGCAAAGAGGATCTATGCAGCAAAGTTGGAAAAACAGTTTAGCGCGAACGACTCAAAACCAGTCTGGCATGCATTCCAATCGCTGACTAATTACAAGCGACGATCCCCCAAGCTGAGAACAATAGCAAACTAGCCAACGACTTGAATACCTTCTACTGCAGATTTGAAAAGGACACTTTCACTCCACACACCCACCCGGCCGCACCCGCGACCACAACCACACCTCTGACTTCTGCGTTAACCATCCATGAACAGGATGTGAGACGCATCTTCAAACAACAGAAGATTAACAAAGCGACAGGACCGGACCATGTGTCCCCATCCTGCCTCAAAGTCTGCGCGGACCAGCTCGCTCCAGTCTTCACTCAGATCTTTAACAGATCTTTGGAAATGTGCGAAATTCCATCCTGTTTCAAACGCTCCACCATCATTCCAGTCCCCAAGAAACCTGCAATCTCTGGTCTGAATGACGACAGGCCTGTCGCTTTGACATCTGTGGTCATGAAGTCCTTTGAACGTCTCGTGCTGGACCACCTCAAGAGTGTCACAGGTCCCCTGCTGGACCCCCTGCAGTTTGCCTACCAAGCGAACAGGTCTGCGGATGATGCAGTCAACATGGGACTGCACTTCATCCTAGAACACCTCGACAGTGCAGGGACCTACGCGAGGATCCTGTTCGTGGACTTCAGCTCAGCGTTCAACACCATCATCCCTGAACTCCTTTCAACCAAGCTTCTCCAGCTCAGCGTCTCACCTGCCATCTGCCAGTGGATTTACAGCTTTCTGACGGGCAGGACACAGCAAGTCAGGCTGGGGGAGGCCACCTCATCCACACGCAGCATCAGCACTGGGGCGCCCCAAGGTTGTGTCCTCTCTCCACTGCTCTTCTCTCTCTACACGAACGACTGCACCTCAGCGAACCCGACTGTCAAGCTCCTGAAGTTTGCAGATGACACCACTGTCATCGGCCTCATCAAGGACGGTGACGAGTCTGCATATCGACAGGAAGCGGAGCGGCCGGAGCTGTGGTGCGGCCGACACAACCTGGAGCTGAACACGCTCAAGACGGTAGAGATGATCGTGGACTTCAGGAGGCATCCTTCGCCACAGCTGCCCCTCACGTTGTCCAGCTGCCTTGTGTCAACCGTCGAGACCTTCAAGTTCCTGGGAATTACAATCTCTCAGAACCTGAAGTGGGCAACCAACATCAACTCCGTCCTCAAAAAGGCCCAGCAGAGGATGTACTTCCTGCGGCTTCTGAGAAAGCACGGCCTGCCATCGGAGCTGCTGAGGCAGTTCTACACAGCGGTCATCGAATCGGTCCTGTGTTCTTCCATCACAGTCTGGTTTGGTGCTGCTACAAAAAAGGACAAACTCCGACTGCAACGGACAATCAAAACTGCTGAAAGGATTGTCGGTACCCCCCTACCCACCATTGAGGACTTGCACGCTGCCAGAACTAAGACAAGGGCGTGCAAAATCCTCTCGGACCGTCTGCACCCCGGTCACCAGCTCTTCCAGCTCCTTCTCTCAGGTAGGCGCTACCGATCAACGCAAACTAGAACTAGTAGACATTCCAACAGCTTCTTCCCTCTTGCGATCAACTTCTTAAACACCTAACCTATAATTCCATTACAACAAGCTGGCAATTTTTTGACTTGAGTTCGTTGTCACATTTCTGTGGGGCCAATTATGTATTACTCGTGCACTCACTGTAGTTGTCTCGCCATGCTGCACTATTTGCATATACTGGCCACTCATTGCCAGAGTAGCATCTGCTCCATTTGCACACTGATTGAGGAGTATCTGTAACATTTGCACAACCAACATTGTCCCAGATGATCGCACTACTCGTCACTTTAAACCGCATACACTCCTTGAAGTCTCAGCGCCCTTTGCACAATGGTCATTGCACCGGACTATTGCAATATTAGTCGTTCGAACTGCTCTAAGTGCTAGAAGACTCTGCATCTTTTTGCACAATTGTTTTTTGTCAATGTCTTTATGTCCCCAAAGTGTTCTGTAAATTGAATGTCTGTTGTACTAGAGCGGCTCCAACTACCGGAGACAAATTCCTTGTGTGTTTTGGACAATACTTGGCAAATAAAGATGATTCTGATTCTGATTCTGATGTGTTTAGGCCTGCCACAATAGTGAATTTTTTAGTACAATATATTTTCCCAAAACGTTCACATTAAACAATAGTACTGTTGTTGTAGTTTTTTTTTAAATTTATGGCACTGATATAATGGTATTATACCATAATAAAGAATTGTAGACATCTTACAAATGCTGTCTTGGGAATTAAAAATTAGCACAACTGCGTAATGTTCTATCATTTACTAAATAAAAGTAGGGCTGCATTTCACAATAAGAGCAAGTAAGTAAAAAGAGAAAGTTATACGTGTTCAAATTTAGCGCTAACTTTGGAAAAATAAATAATTCCTCCCTTTTTTGGGGGCATCTTGACAACAGTGAATTCACAAACATTTTTACATATTTTAACAAATTGTAACAACTGCCCAGTTCAGGGTGTAGTCCGTCTTTCGCCTGAAGTCGGCTGGGATAGGCTCTAGCACCCCGCGACCCTGAACAGGATAAGTGCAATTGAGAATGGATGGATGGATATAACAACTGAAGCTTATGTTTGTTCAAAACCTGTATGTTTTTTTTCATAATGGCGTTTCACATATATGCACTTTTAATAAGTTAACCCCCCTTTTTGACCAGCTCCGGCCATAAAAGGGACCGGAGCTGGGACCAGTTGAGAAGTTTTTGGAGTTTTGGTGGAGAAGTCTTCCTTTGGGCTCACCCCGACCAACTCGCCGACGACCAGCCCAGGCAGGACCCCACCTCACCCGACCGCTCCGAACGTCTGTCAAACAGAGACACCGAGAGACGTCCTGCCTGGGAACTCGTTGGCCTCCTGCTTTTCCTCCTTTTTTCCTTCCTACCTTACATCGAATCTACCTGTTCCCGGTGCGGACCGGACCGGCCGAACACTCGGGAGCCTGACTCGCCAGCCTCAAACTTGGTCCAGACACGTTTGTGTGTTTGGGTTAGGACATACTAAGTTTGTCCTAACCCAAACACACAAAACTCACGAGATTTTGCAATAAACCAAGACGGCAGCCGCCATCTTGGCAGGGTCATGTTTAGACATGTCCCCTGCTATCTAGATTGTGGCTATGTTGTCTGTGTGAGCACATTCCGTTACCATAGTGACCAAGGTCCGAGCACTTAACGAGAGAAACGAAGGTTAGCCCTAGTAAAAGTAGTGTTGTTGCATTGCAAATGTTATTTGGATATCCGTTTTATGCGCTGCATGCTTTGAACTGTGGGGAGATTCCCTATGTAAAGTTCTGTTGAAAAGGTCTTGGAGGATCACGAACGGGTCACGAATCCTGAGCTTTCGTACGGTCCTCGTCTTCCCACTATGCTCTGGAGTTGCTAACCAGGCTAGCTATATGTCCGTTGTGGCTTGGGAAATTTTATTCTGAGCTTCGCTGTGTAAATAGGAGGTTTGGGAAGTCACTGGTCACGAGAACGTGTTCTATACCGAGAATCCCGTTACATGTGCACAACATCAGCGAGCAACTATTCTGCTGCGGCAAGCTTCCAGTGACATTCAGCGGCTCACCGAACGCACCGACACACTCAAACCGGCACGCTCCAAAGAGATGGAGCAGTCGTACGGGCTCAGGACACAGTTGGTAATAGGGGAGACGGAGCTGTGCCGCCTCCAGCAACAGCTCCGGGACCAAGAGGATGAGTTTACCCATGTCAGGCGTGAGCTACAATTAGCTCAACAGCTGTCCACCGACTCTCTGACTCATCCCAGTGCTCCGGCCCCTACTACAGGCAGTGTGGGGCCCTCCCTCACCAGAAGTGTCACAGAGCCCTACAAAACATCTCCAACCTTTGGGCCAGCACACACCATCAGGGGGCGCCGCAGCCCCACCAGTTGCAGCTCACCTTTTCAACTCAGCCCCAACTCAACCCTCCACCCAGCGCTGCTCCAGGTATGACTCTAAGAGACTTAGACAAAGTGGCGCGCAACATTCCGAGGTTTGAACCTAAGCCAAACGGGTCACACGACACACCTTAAAGACCTCAAATTTCACCTTAAACGGTTCCCTTCTGCTACTACGGATGACAGACTGTACCTTATCAAAGTTACATCTAGCCGAGAAGTCAGCAGCTTAATTGAACGACAACCGGCATGTGCTGGCCGATTACCTGGTCCTCTGCCAAGCATTGACTCAAGAATTTGATGACCCAGAGGCCGCAACCGGCTTATCTGCAACCATCACAGTTAAACAGGGGAGACTTGAGACACCCCAAACTTATTAGTGCCGGTTGCGTAAAGCGTACGTTGGAAATTTAAATGAGCCGAATATGGAGGACGACAAAAATTGTAAAACACTGTCGAAAACCTACATCCTAACACCAGCCAGCAGCTGGGCGTAGCAGCATGCCCGCGCACACTGTCCAGTGCCTAACTGCGTGAACTGGCCGCCAAGGGTTTTGCTCAACAAAAACACCCTCCCTCTAAAGCACAAGACTCAGGCGTCTTCTTCACAAACGCACAACCACAGTTGGAATTAGAGGGCGCTACATTCAACACGCGAGTGACTGACACACAACTTTCTGGGAATGTTAAACCCGACTATCAAAAGAAGTCGTTTAACCCATACAACCATTCTCGGCCTGCGTACAACAATGGTCCTCGTAACCAATTCAACGACAAATCAAAATCATGGAATGACCGCAGCTCTAATTCACGCCACACTTACCTGTCGAAACAGGGTACACGTAACAACCAGCCCCAATCTGACTCGTCCAACCGAGACCCTAAAACGACAAGTGACAACCGGGAAAAGGGTTCCCGAACCAACAGCTCCCAAAGGGAATTTAGTGCTGTGGCAGAAGAATTACTGGAGGTGCTCCGCAGCCTGTCCAAAGACAAAAAGTGGGACCCATCATTATGACTAGGCCTGACTGAGTCGAACAGGGCCACAGAGGATGGTCGCGTGCGCTAACCAAGCCATAACCGGTCCACATGCGTTCTTTCAGCCTTCGCCGGAGTTTAATGACCTGGGCTTGTCGCTGCATGCCACACCCCTCCTAGACGCTTCCCGAACAACCGTGCTGCTGATTCACAACCACCCAAAGAACGACATTCACATCTCCAGATCCACTAGGCTTGGCCTCTTGATCTGCTCCGACTTCCACGATTCTCACGGTCCCCGTGATTGGTCACCTTCCACTATACCTCTTCCCTTCGCCTAGCTCTGCTGGAGTACAACTCACTGTTCCTTCGCGACACATTGCTCTTGTTTTAGTGGGACCTACTGAGGGTGATGACATCATCAGAGTGGACCTGGCTACAGACCAACACCTGGTGATCCATGCGCTCAGTACAATCCCAGCTGCACCCGAAAGCGCGTCTCCCGCAACTTCACCCACTCCCTCCAACTCATCGTGAACCAACTCGCCTGCACCGGTGACACCATGCCATCGTCGCCTACTCCCTTATCCCGACGTTGAAACTCACGTGCAGCGGTTCCGAGCGGATGCTGAGGCCCTAAATTCCGATGAAAAACAACAGCGTTTGCGGGAAGTGCTAAGCAAACGCCGCGTCATTCGCTAAAGACTCACTAGACTGCAGCCTAACAGACTTTCACCTGGGCCGCACTCCGACCCATCAAATAAAACCGCAACCGGTTGACGATCTTACAAAAGGGGGGACTGCACCTGCAATACCAAGCAGGCCCGGCAGGGGTCGCTCCGGTGACACTGGACTTGTGCTCGATCTTTTGAGCCCACTCGACCCCCTAATAAATACAAAAATTGCGCCCTTCGATAAGCAATTTGTGGACTCTACCCCTAAACAATGGACTGCATTTTCAGTCAGCCCGCTGAGCTTCATAGTGACTTCTCTACAGAGCTGGCCCGCTTTGTCGAGGGCCGCTAAGTCATCTTGCTTCTTCAGTGACTTTCACACATGCATGGCTTCAACAGCACAGGACATGTGGGTTTTGTCCCTCCTTAGAGACCTCAGACTCCCCACGCACTTCTTCTTTGGAACTTGCGAAGTTCACCTTTAAATAAATAGAGTTTCCAAGAAGTACCTTTAGCGGTTAGTTCACCCAAAAGCTGTCGGAATGGCAGAACGTTAGTCTGTAGCGTAATGTCACGCAAGTCAGGGTCTCCCCTGGGTCTAGTTGGACGATTAGGACAGCACAAGAGGGGTCTAGGGATTGGTCATCACAAAGTGGTCCGCTAAGGTTATGGCAAGGTGAGTCGACCGGGGTCACAGGGTCACATGGACACAGCGGCTCATGGAGTCGACCGGGGTCACAGGGACACCTGGCAGGTCATTAGGAGAACAACAGAGGTTACCTGGTTGACCTATCGCATCCTCTGTGTCTCTGTTCAACTCAGTCAGGCCTAGTCATAATGATGGGTCACGCATTTTGTCTTTGGATAGGCTGTGGAGCACCTCAAGTAATTCTTCTGCCACGGAACTAAGTTCACTTTGGGAGCTATTAGTTCTGGAGCCCTTTTCCCGGTTGCTACTGGTCGCTTTAGGGTCTTGGTTAGACGAGTCAGATTTAGGCTGGTCATTGCGTGTACCTTGTTTCGACATGTAAGTTTGGCGCAAATTAGAGTTGCAGTCATTCCATAATTTGGATTTATCATTGGATTGGCGTTGTTGGTTACGAGGACCATTGTTGTACGCGGGCCGAGATTGTTTGTATGGGTTAAACGACTTATTTTGATAGTCGGGTTTAACATTGCCAGAACGTTGTGTGTCAGTCGCTGCTCCCTCTAATTCCATCTGCGTTCGTTCGTTTGTGAAGACGACGCCCGAGTCTTGTGCTTTAGAAGGAGGGTGTTTTTGTTTCGCGAAACCTTTGGCGGCCAGTTCACGCAGTTGGGCACTGGACAGTGTGCGCGAGCAAGTTGCCGCACCCAGCTGGTGGCTGGCGTTTTTGATGTAGGTTTTCGACAGCGTTTTGAAATATTTGTCGTCCTCCATATTCGGTTCATTTAAATTCCCAAAGTATGCTTTACGTAACCGGCAGTAATAAGCTTGGGGTGTCTCAAATTTCCCCCGTTTAACTGTGAGGGCTGCAGAAAAGCCGGTTGCGGCTTCTGGATCATCAAATCCTTGAGACAATGCTTGGCAGACAGTCCGGTAATCGGCCAGTCCATGAGCCGGTTGTCGATCAATTAAGCTACTTACTTCTCGGCGAGACGTAACTTTAATAAGGTACAATCTGTGGTCAGTAGTAGAGGAAGGGAATTGTTTCAGGTGAAATTCTAGGTCTCTAGGGTACCCGCTGTGTCATGTGACCCGTTTGGTTTAGGTTCAAACCTCGGAATGTTGTGCAAAACTTTGTCTAAGTCTTTTAGAGTCATACCTGGAGCGCCGCTGGGTTGAGGGAGAGTTGGGGGTGAGTCGAAAAGGTGTGCTGCGACTGGTGGGGCTGCCACCCGTGAGGAGGCTGCATGGCGCCCCATGAAGGTGGGTTCTGGCCCAAAGGTTGGAGATGTTTTGTAGGGCTCTGTGACACTTCTGGCGAGGGAGGGCCCCACGCTGCATGTAGCAGGGGCCGGAGCACTGGGATGAGTCAGAGAGTCGGTGGACAGCTGTTGAGCTAATTGTAGCTCACGCCTCACATCGGTTAACTCATCCTCTTGGTCCCGGAGCTGTTGCTGGAGGCGGGACAGCTCCGGCTCCCTGACCCTATATATATACGCTGTCTCGATGGGTGTGCGCTAACAGCTTCCTCGCGGCTGAGCAGCGGCCAGGCAGCTAACAGCTTCCGGTTTACCGGGACCTGCGTAATGGCATGAGCATCCGCGAGGACTCCAGGACAAAGCAAAGCCTGTGCAACAGTTCAAAAACCACGAAGGAATGAACCAACGTGGCGACGTTCCGCGAAGACGTTCCGCGAAGACGAAGCCTTAAATAAAAAATGACCAAATGGCAGTCTGCTCTGAGCGTTTCAACACAAAGCAAAGATCACGACCGTTCCGGGGGTCACGTTTTTTTCAAACACAAAGAGCTAACTCTTTAGCTCAGAGTTCATCTGACACACAACAGGGATTCTCGGTGTAACACGCCTCCAGGGGCGGCCAGTGACTTCCCAAATCTCATATAAATATCCGCGTAAGAAGGGGGGGGGGAAAAAAAGGGTATCGCACAAACGCCCAGAATTCGTGACCCGTTCTGCGACCCTCGAAGGCCTTTTTAACAAGAATTTACGTCGGAAAACATGGATACCCAAATAACATTTGCGATGCCATAAATTCACTTGAGTTTCACGAGAGGGCTACTCTTATTTTCTCACGGTCACATGTGCTCAGGACTCTGTGTTGCCATGGTAACAAAGTTACTCACAAATAGATTCGCTCTGACTGCTAACTTTTATTGCAGAATATCAAGAATGTTGTGTGTTTGGGTTGGACAAAACTTTGCATCACTTCACACGGGCTTGCACCACTATGTAGCGTATATTGGCTTGGATAAAAACGTAATTAATTTAGGAGACAAGAATAAGCCTGTGTTATTTCCGTTTTAGCGGGATTTTAAGATGAAGCGTTGAAATCAAATTATTTTATCTCGAAAAGGGGCACCGCGTCTCTTTTTAGATGTGTAAAACTTCAGGACAAAGTGACGAAAACCTCTATGTATCGTAATCTGAAGGTTGCTACAGGAATTAGATAAGAGTTCTCGACAACCAGAGGGCTTTTGTCGAACCCAAACACACAAAAATCGTACAGGTAGTGAATTTTTATTTAAAATTTAATGAGATCTAACGGGAATATACAGGGGAACAATGCAGGGAAAAGTAAAACAAAGAACAGACGAACATTGGCAAAGGAGACTGACTTGTGATGTGAGGGTGGAAATGAGCATGGGGTGACTGCATATAGCTGGGGGTTCCTATTCTCATTAATTTAAACCCAAATATGCAATCTGTACTTTTAGTAGACCGCAAATTGAAATTACGTTGCGTGGAACACAATTTAGGCCGGCGGGTCAATCTCCCAAATGTTTGGCCAGACCGGTCTGCACGGGGAACAGGTGGATTTGGCGGAAAAAGGAAGAAGGAAAAAAGGAAAAAAAGCAAGAAAAAGTTCCAAGGCAGGGCGGCCAAAGCCCGGGTGTCACGGTTCGCAAGACGCTCGGAGCAGACGTCCACCGCCAACTTCCTTCCCAACGGAGCTTGCCCGTGAGCTGCCCAGGCACCCGCAAAGGTACCTCGGGTTGCTGGCAGGGTGCCCTGTGGGAGGGGAAGGGTCTGCTGTGTCCTCGCCACCTCTGGGTGAGAAGTGGGGCTTCCTGGCTGAGCCAGTCTTCGGCAAGCTGGTCCAACGAGCGCGCCAACAAAGGGGGGGCCTTTATGCCCAGCCGAAAAAAGGGGGGTGCGTTACTTTATTATGGTAGTTAAGATGAGACCAGTTTCCATTTTTGCATTGTCAAATGCAAAAATCATCCTCATCCTCTTCAATCCCTATAATCAATGTTTCAATTGTATGTGGTTGTTGACTGTGACTGTAATATGTGCAATGTGGCATTTGCGTTGTGCGGGGTGAAACGTCTCATCCGGTTCAGTTGACAAACAGATTTGACATCAGACATTAAAATTTGCAGAAACACCAGCACAAATGGCGCTGTTGTAATGGTAACACTGGGAACGTTCGTGAAAAATTCTTAAAATATCATACATCATTCAAATTTGGTGCAGATTGTGATTGGTTCCCCCGAAGTTGCAGTAGATTTCCACTGCCTGTGGTTGTCGCTCGTGCTCCATCCATTGTCCCAGACAAAAAGGAACAAATGTCCCTGTGGCTTCATGGGGAACCACCGACCAGCGGGTTTCTCACCTTCTTGATCATCAAGCCAGTGTCCAAAAAAGAAGTCTTTGTTAGTGAGAGTCTTCAGGCTGGCTGGGGGTGAAAGTTAATTAACTTAGAGTCCGAGTGACAAACCAGTTGTCCGTGTCTAAGCTTTGATGAGCTCCTTCGGACTCGCTGGTAATTCATTTAGCGTCCGTGTGAGAAGCAAACTCTCCCGTGCTTCTCCTTTGATAAGTGGACCAGGCTTTCCTTAGATGTCTTGTGTACGTAGACGGGCTCAGCGGGGCAGCCGAGGCAGTTATGCGGAACAGCATGAGATATGGGGTTGCTGGGTGCCATCTGGTTAATGGCCAAGTACAGGGATATCCTGGACGAAAAACGTCTCCTGAGTGCTCAGGAGCTCAGACTGGGCCAAAGGTTTACCTTCCAACAAGACAATGACCCTAAGCACACAGCTAAAATAATGGAGTGGCTTCAGAACAACTCCGTGACTATTATTGAATGGCCAAGCCAGAGCCCTGACTTAAACCCAATTGAGCATCTCTGGAGAGACCTGAAAATGGCTGTCCACCAACATTCACCATCCAACCTGACAGAACTGGAGAGGATCTGCAATGAGGAATGGCAGAGGATCCCCAAATCCAAGTGTGAAAAACTTGTTGCATCATTCCCAAAAAGACTCATGGCTTTATTAGCTCAAAAGTGTGCTTCTACTAAATACTGAGCAAACGATCTGAATACTTATGGCTGTGTGATATTTTTTGTTTTTCTTTTTTAATAAATCTGAAAAAAATTCTACAATTCTGTTTTTATGGGGTTTCAATATGGGGTGCTGTGTGTACATTAACAAGGGGAACAAAATAAATGATTTTAGCAAATGGTTGCAATATAACAAAGAGTAAAATTTAAGGGGGTCGGAATACTGTACCCACTGTATATGCTTCAAGTCAGGTCCATAAATATTGGAACATTAACATGATTGTCATATTTTTGGGTGTAAACATCACTATGGATTTGCAATGATACAAGATGTGCTTTAACTGCAGACTTTCAGCTTTAATTTGAGGGTATTTACATCTAAATCAGGTAAACGGTGTAGAAACGACAACAGTTTGTGTTAATGCCCCACACCTTTTAAAGGCTAGCTCGCTACATGGTAGCATTGCGTTTCCTCAGTGAAGCAGTTTCAAAGCTCATTCAGTCACAAACATTACAGCGATGTCACTTTTCCATCGTACTTTTTGGAAAAACTCATGACTTGACCCACCTCCGTTGGCGGGGGAAGGAGGGTCGTTGGTGCAAACAGCTATGAGTGGGACCGAACATTGGGGTTTGGAGCGGCCAAACCGAGGAACCAAAGATCTTGCATTGAAGAGAGAAAGACGTGAACGTACCATCATAAGTTTACTGCTTCTCCAAGGGTCTGAATCTGTTCTATCCAACTTAAGATCTCTGGTGACACACCCTGAGGATTGGCTGATTATGATTGGCTGCTGCATCGTTTGATGGCATGACGCAGATGACGTGTCCGCGCCGCCATCTTAGCTAACTTGCTACTGTGCTGTGACGTGACACTGTTGCCTCATTGGTAAATGACAAAAAAAAAAGTCACGCATGTTATGAACCAAACGGAACACATGCAGACCAAACTGAAATAGTTGAAGCGAACCGTTTTGACGGTTTTAAAAAAACTGTTCCATCCCTATTTTTAGTAAGTTTTCCATGATTTTTCCAAAACTTTTCGCTTAATTTCCAAGACCAAATAAATTAAATATTGGTTTTGTTCGCGGCGGCACGGTGGACGACTGGTTAGAGCGTCAGCCTCACAGTTATGAGGACCGGGGTTCAATCCCCAGCCCCGCCTGTGTGGAGTTTGCATGTTCTCCCCGTGCCTGCATGGGGTTTCTCCGGGCACTCCGGTTTACTCCCACATCCCAAAAACATGCATTAATTGGAGACTCTAAATTGCCCGTAGGTGTGACTGTGAGTGCGAATGGTTGTTTGTTTGTATGTGCCCTGCAATTGGCTGGCAAACAGTTCAGGGTGTACCCCGCCTCCTGCCCGATGATAGCTGGGATAGGCTCCAGCACGCCCACGACCCTAGTGAGGAGAAGCGGCTCAGAAAATGACCCCAGCCAGCCACATCACAGACCACAATCACACCTCTGACTTCTGCCGTTAACCATCCATGAACAGGATGTGAGACGCATCTTCAAACAACAGAAGATTAACAAAGCGACAGGACCGGACCATGTGTCCCCATCCTGCCTCAAAGTCTACGCAGACCAGCTCGGTCCAGTCTTCACACAGATCTTCAATAGATCTCTGGAACTGTGCGAAGTACCATCCTGTTTCAAACGCTCCACCATCATTCCAGTCCCCAAGAAACCTGCAATCTCGGGTCTAAATGACTACAGGCCTGTTGCCTTGACATCTGTGGTCATGAGGTCCTGTGAACGTCTCGTGCTGGACCGCCTCAAGAGTGTCACAGGTCCCCTGCTGGACCCCCTGCAGTTTGCCTGCCAAGCGACCAGGTCTGGGGATGATGCAGTCAACATGGGACTGCACTTCATCCTAGAACACCTCGACAGTGCAGGGACCTACGCGAGGATCCTGTTCGTGGACTTCAGCTCAGCGTTCAACACCATCATCCCTGAACTCCTTTCATCCAAACTTCTCCAGCTCAGCGTCTCACCTGCCATCTGCCAGTGGATTTACAGCTTTCTGACGGGCAGGACACAGCAGGTCAGGCTGGGGGAGGCCACCTCATCCACACGCAGCATCAGCACTGGGGCGCTCCAAGGTTGTGTCCTCTCTCCGCTGCTCTTCTCTCTCTACAAGAACAACTGCACCTCAGCTCACCCGACTGTCAAACTCCCGAAGTTTGCAGATGACACCACTGTCATCAAGGACGGTGACGAGTCTGCATATCAACAGGAAGCGGAGCGGCTGGAGCTGTGGTGTGGCCGACACAACCTGGAGCTGAACACGCTCAAGACTGTAGAGATGATCGTGGACTTCAGGAGGCATCCTTTGCCACAGCTGCCCCTCACGTTGTCCAGCTGCCTTGTGTCAACCGTCGAGACCTTCAAGTTCCTGGGAATTACAGTCTCTCAGGACCTGAAGTCGGCGACCAACATCAATTCCGTCCTCAAAAAGGCCCAGCAGAGGATGTACTTCCTGCGGCTTCTGAGAAAGCACCGCCTGCCACCGGAGCTGCTGAGGCAGTTCTACACAGCGGTCATCGAATCAGTCCTGTGTTCTTCCATTACAGTCTGGTTTGGTGCTGCTACAAAAAAGGACAAACCCCGACTGCAACGGACAATCAAAACTGCTGAAAAGATTGTCGGTAATCCCCCTACCCACCCTTGAGGACTTGCACGCTGCCAGAACTAAGACAAGAGCGTGCAAAATCCTCTCGGACCCTCCGCACCCCGGTCACCAGCTCTTCCAGCTCCTTCCCTCAGGTAGGCGCTACAGATCAAGGCAAACTAGAACTAGCAGACATTCCAACAGCTTCTTCCCTCTTGCAATCAACTTCTTAAACACCTAACCTACAATTCTATTACAACATGCTTGCAATTTTTTTGACTTGAGTTCATTGTCACATTTCTGTGGGGCCAATTATATATTACTCGTGCACTCACTGTAGTAGTCTCGCCATGCTGCACTATTTGCATAACGGTTGTTGACCAATACTGGCCACTCATGCCAGAGGAGCATCTGCTCCATTTGCACACTGATTGAGGAGTATCTGCAACATTTGCACAATCAACATTGTCACAGATTATCGCGCTACTCGTCACTTTAAACCGCATACACTCCTTGAAGTCTCGGCGCCCTTTGCACAATGGTCATTGCACCGGACTATTGCAATATGAGTCATTCAAACTGCTCTTAGTGCTAGAGGACTCTGCATCTTTTTGCACAATTGTCAAAACCAAAAAACAAAAAATGTACCGGCATTACCAGATAACTAGCAACCCTTTACTGCTCAGTGACTGTTTTTGTCAATGTCTATGTCTGCAAAGTGTTCTCTGTCAATTGACTGTCTGTACTCGAGCAGCTCCAACTACCGGAGACAAATTCCTTGTGTGTATTTTTGGACAGACTTGGCAAATAAAGATGATTCTGATTCTGATGAGCCGCATTCAATTGAGACAATGTGACAAAAACTGTTCAATTATTTTTAATTCAATTTAATGATGTCATTATTTGTTTGGTTTATGCTTTTAAACAGTACAGTATTATGGAGTACTTTTTTATAGATACAGATACACATTACAATTTGTTGTTGTTGATTGGTAACGCTGGAGCAAATTAATGGCATTTCAATTCAAGTCAATAAGAAAAGATGATTTGATATATTTCTATAACCACGCTTGTATTTTGAGTTACAAGCGTGGTTATAGAACAAATTAAACTCGTATCTCAAGGCACCACTGTATAATGCATAGTTTTTCCTGTGGCGCCATGGTTTTTGACAAGCGTATTCAAAATGATGTAGTTAAAGATTTTATGAACTTATTTATTACACATAAGCGGCAATATCATTTCCAGTTAGCTACTGACAAAGTTGATAACATTTTAATGGAAATCTTTCTGAATGTCCTGCCCGATGACAGCTGGGATAAGCTCCAGGACACCTGCGACGCTAGTGAGGAGAAGCGGCTCAGAAAATGGATGGATAGATGTTTCTGAATGGGTTTTTAAATGTGAAATATAAATATTTCTTGTTAAAAGGGGCAGATAATATGAGATTTATTCAGTTTCTTTTCATTCAAATGTTGCATTTTCATGTTAACATATCTTTTTTTCTTTTATGTAATGAAATATTTTCAACAAATAAGATAACATATTTTACGTTACCAACGCTAAATTGATTAAAACAAAGAATGGAATTTTGAGACCTATCATTGTGTAAATCTCAAAACTCAGGACTCTATAACTCTAAAACTAAAATAGTGCAAATGAATGCAAATAACATTACTGATATTGTAAATATCCAAAATACAAATGTAGTTTTAAATTTATAAGCTCCTTATCCTGGCTGACATGCGTGTGCTTCCTGTGTCGGTATTGTATTTCTTTCTGGACACCGAATTTACCTGCTGATTTGCTGTTCAGGTTGCTCTCTACTGTAACGCAGTTACAACCAGGCTTATGTAAAACTGTATTTAAAACCCAAGCCCCTATTCTGCGTTTCACTACTCAACATTTCATGTTAGCTTTGCAATTACAATATTACAGTGAGTAGGGAAAGTATTCAGACCGGCTTAAATGTTTCCCTTTTTGTTATATTGCAGCCATTTGCTAAAATCATTTAAGTTCAATTTTTCTTCCTCATTAATGTACATATACAGCACCATTTGCTAAAATCATTTAAGTTAAAATTTTCTTCCTCATTAATGTACATACAGCACCAAATATTGACAGAAAAAAACGGAATTGTTGAAATTTTTGCAGATTTAGTAAAAAAAGAAAAAGTGAAATATCACACAGCCATAAGTATTCAGACCCTTTGCTCAGTATTTAGTAGAAGCACCCTTTTTAGCTAATACAGCCATGAGTCTTTTTGGGAATGATGCAACAACTTTTTTACACCTGGACTTGGAGATCCTCTGTCATTCCTCCTTGAAGATCCTCTCCAGTTATGTCATGTTGGATGGTAAACATTGGTGGGCAGCCATTTTCAGGTCTCTCCAGAGATGAAGGACTGGTTGCAATCAAAGGAAAGATGAATGTGGCCAAGTACAGGAATATCCTGGACGAAAACCTTCTCCAAAGTGCTCAGGACCTCAGACTGGACCGAAGGTTCACCTACCAACAAGACAATGGCCCTAAGCACACAGCTAAAATAACAAAGGAGTGGCTTCTGATTGGAAAAATACTATACGTACTCGTAGCAGAGATTCTGTCAGTGGGGAGTGCTGCAAAATCAAACGCAGCTTTGGCGACCACATGATCTCTCTGTCAGATTTTTTGTATTTTATTTTATTTTTAGGTTCTTCTTGGGCGGCTGTCAATCTACTTCAGCGGCTAGGGCCAGCCCGACCACAGTGCAGGGTTAGCAAATGCTAAGGGCGCTGCAGCCTCAAGGGGGTGCCAAAAAAATATGGCCTCCAGATGGGAAAAGAAGTATGACATAAGTGTGGTGGCATTAATGTTTCCCACTAACCCTCACCCAGTCTCATCTTAACCTTAACCCATCCTAAACCGCCTTAAGCCCCAACCCTTGCCGTAAACCAAACCATAACACACTTCTTTGTTTTGATATCGCACAAATGTGATAAAAGTTTGGGATGGTCAGCGTAGCCTCCCCTTTCTGTGACGCAGGAACCAATCATGTTCCCGAGGGCCTGTCCTGCCTGGAAACCATGTAGGAATCCTAATAACGCCTCACAATCCCCACAACAGTAACACGCAACAATATACCAGTTTGTTACAATATTAAAGGACAATAAGAACATATAAATCCCTTATTTAATGTTAAACTAAAAAGTTAAAACAACAGTGATAGCCTCATTTGTTGTGGAGAAATGTGAGTTTGATGATACACAAATTTTAAAGTTGTCTTACCTTTCTTTCTACTTACACTTAAAACATTTCACGTCATTTATGTAGATATTTATCAAAATCCTAAATATAATTAAAATGCAGATGCCAATGCACTTAAAGCACCTCACTGCTAGACACAGCTGTCAAACTCCTGAATGCTAAAATAAAATGAGACAAAAGGAAAAAGTTGCTAGGTCATTGAGTAAATTCCTGATTAAATCTGTTGCTGAATCAACCGCATTAAAGTGGGGAAGCTGCACATAGTTGCAATAATTTGATAACCAACTTTTAACATGGAAAACATACAGTAGATTCAACTTTAAAGAAATTCCCAATTAATATAATTACAATAGCAAATACTCCCTCCTCTGGCTGATTGGTATACTGCTCGCTCTGTTGGGGAGTAGGGGCAAATATATTTATGTGACACCAGAGAACACTGGAAACATGTCAAAATGACCAAAACTGTCTCGAACATTAGGGAGGAATACAAAAAGGGGGAAAAATAGGAGAAAGAGGGGTCAAGTTGTTGCAACTTTTGGTTTGTCCGATTAGATTAGAAGTTACCCGCAGGATTTATGTGGCAATAGTGATACAGTAAGGAAAAGAATAAAATGTTCTATTTTATATTTTAAATTGTCTGGCATGTTAACTGATGAATTAAAGGCAATGTTACAAATTATTAGGCTTTATACGATCAGGATTTTTGGGGCCGATCACCGATCAGCAAGTTTAAAAAAAAACGATAACAGATCACCGATCCGATCACAAGATGGAGCAATGTGTCTATTTACTTGACTTGTTCATTTATTGTATATACTTATATTGTATATACGTATATTGTATATACTTGTGTACTGTATACTTTGTGTACTGTATACTGTATCCAAAATAGTCCCACACCGACGACGTGGTTTTTCACCGACAAGATTGAAAAAAACTTTATTGGCCGTCAGATAGTTACTGTACTGCGCAACAAGACACATGACAAGGCTAAAAGTAAACTAGCTTTTGGATTCACACGCGACAAAGACGCGGAGTTAAATGTCATGTGCGGTGTCGATCGATGACGTCATTGATTGGATCAGCGACTTATGACATGAAAGCCGATCAGCATAAAATGCTAATGATTAGCCGATACCGATAACACCGATCAGATCGACGTAAAGTCTACAAATTATGTATTCAACTTTTTTTGGAAGCTTATGTAACTTGTTGATGGCGGGGGCGCCATATAAAATCTCGGCATGGGCGCAACATTGGTTAGCGATCCACCCAAGTAAAAGATTTGCCACAAACGTTTCATGTGGGTGCCAGGATGCGTGTGTCAGCCACTGGCCACTGTCGTTAGGCCAAACGGATGACTGCCTGTCAATCAGCAAATCCCATTAGAAGCATCAAGAAGGCACAGCCTGGGGCTTTGTGTCCACTTAAGTGATGCCATTATAACATATGTTATACAATGCACAGCTGTGTGTGGGGTAAAAAGTAAGCTGAAAGTGAAAGGGGCACTTCAACGTTAAGTGATTGAATCTCTGGAGGCAAACAAGACTGTGGGGATTTATATTTTTTTCCCCACACAAAACACAACACTCTACAACACTCCAGTGTCGCAGGAAACGATAAAGGAAAAAAACCCAAAGAGTAGCAATCACAAAAGAATTATGTCAGATGAAAGGTGCCATATTTTACCAAAACAATTTTTTTCTACTATTTGGGATGTAATATTAGTTCTATGGTGGCTCAGTAAACATGTAAAATATGAATTAAAATCGTCGACGCATTCCTAAATTCCAGAGATTTTTCTGCCAAGAGGCCTGTAATCAGGTCATTCGAATTTCTCGAGCTTATCTACATCACTTGCGAGGATCTCTGCCTACCTCTCCGCTCCTGAGCCAGTGCTGTCAAAACGTGTGCTCTCACAAATAGTGAGGGTTGGGTCTTCTACACCGAGGCAACCAATCAGAGGAAAGGGGCAGTCTTAGCCAAATATGGACAAAGTGGATACAAAAATGGGTCAAACAGAAGTAGCTGTCGGGGATGACGACACACTTTTCTGGACACACGTATGACAAAAACAAAGTGTTGTTTTAAATGAAATTGGCACGTTTATATACTAAGTCTATATTAGAGAGTTACTCTATAAAGGTGTAAATAGCCAAAATACGGGACCTTTTAATATGTGAAATGTAAAAAGACAAACTGCTGCTGCTTTGAAAAGTGTTTGTAAATGTAAAAAAAAAGAAAGCGTGAAGCACAGATGTGGCTGCGTGGTTTAGATTTACACCAGGAGTTAGGTTCTGGTAGCAAATGCCACTGTGGTCTTGCATTCATCATGGTGCTAATTCTTTTAGGGCGGTGACTGATAGAGCCCAGTCAGCTGGTCAGACGTTTCCCTCGACACATTTCAGGCACAGAATCAAAGACATGTCTGTTCTGCACGAGTCCTTTGGACTAAAACAATAATAATTGTTGAAAAGTGTGGCAAAGAATGGCAGAATCTGTGACATTGTTTGACTTTCAAGGCTACACTGTTTATAATCAGATCATTTCTAAACTTTTTTTTCCATTCAGATGTTCTAGTAGGCTTTTCCTAAAATTTTTTCACATCTTCCAGCACAAGCCATGGTTCGGAGAGAGATTTTAAAGTCTCAAAGTGGTCTTGACACTAAAGAAGAACCGGCCACAATAAGTGGTGTTCAGAGAGGAAAAATAAATAAAATAATTCGATTTTACACCGATTTTATCGGGCTGATCAGTATCGGCTGATATTTCGCATGTTAGGCTGATCGGCTCAACGGCTTTAATGTCATAATTTGCCCAGCCGATCAATGACGTTATTGATCGGCTCTGCAAAAGACATTTACTCCGCGTCGCCATCGTGCACAGTATATTTGAATCCAAAAGCTAGTTTATTTTTAGCCTTGTCATGCGTCTTTTGACGTCGTATTGGAAATATTTGACGGCCAATAAAGTTATTTAAAAAACAAACAAAAAAACGTCGGCGGTGTGGAACACACAACACTTCTGAGACAGACAACATGTAATGCCCGGATCAGACGACAAGACAAATTTGCTCTTTCACGATTGCACTATGTCAGACTCCTGCAATCTTATATTCCGATACCACCACATCCAGTTTTTACAATCATTGGGCTTTATCTTGTCAACTCAAATGCGACCGGATACCCCCGTTACCATAGCGACGACAACAAGAGTGGAGCGAGCCGGCTCGACTGTATTATAAGGACTAAATGGGGAAAAACGTGTGTTGGTGGTCACTGGTGCTCAGGACGGGAGAGGAGAGGACGTTCGTTTAAGGATTGCTTTAGGTATGTTCCCGTACTTTGAATACGATACGGCTCGCAAGCAGGCAACAAAAACGTTATGTAGCCCAGCAAGCTAGTGGTAGCACGAACGGTTGTACGTAAACATGCCGCCGTTCTGTTGAATCATGTGCTAAGGTTTCGGTGTGGGTGAAGTAATTTAATTAAAAATAAAGTAATTTAATTACAGTAAGTTAGCACCCATTATTTCTGTCATCTAATGTTGGTTTCACCTTACTGATTAGAATGCACGATCAATCTTTATGGAGCCAAGGAACATATTTTACAATTGAAAAATCTCACGGCACACCAACAAACAAAAATGTCGCAAAAGTGGATACATTAATTATTGTATGTACTTCCTGCCATCTAATAGAAGACCATTTATCATTTGTTCTGTCTGTCACATGCCTCACTGGCATAAATAGATGAACAAAGATACATTATTTATAGTAAATATTTATAGTAAATATAATAATATAAATATATATTTTTTGGAGCAATTAAGTACACAAGTATATACAGTAAATGAACAGGTGATTTAAATAGATACATTCCTCCATCATGTAATCGGATCGGTGATCGGTTTTTTAAACTCGCTGATCTGTGATCGTCCCCAAAAATCCTGATCGTGTAAAGCCTAACAAGAATATAAACCAAAAGTGAGCAAACATTCAAAGGATTAGCAGACTCCAGCATAACTCGATGGAACAGCCATCCATGCCAAATAATGCAATGTTGTGCCATGAGTGGAATTCTGTTAAGCTCAAAGAATGAGTGAGCAGGAGTTGCAAGTGATGACTCGGAAATTGAAAAGACAGTGTTGCTTCCAATTAACTGCAGTGATGACGACTGCTATGATGTTGACTGTTAATACTAGCCGGAAGCTAGATGTCCAGCTGGGGGCAATAGTCAGCAAATATTAAAGCTAGTGGTTTGTTATTTTGGATTTTTACAGGAGGTAACTCTTTTTGATACTTGTACACTGTACATCAATAGGAGAGGGGTTGCCTTTTTACACTTGTATGACTGTTAATGGTAAAATGTTACAAATACTACAGTTTATAAAAGTATGATGGTAGTGACTGTTTAAGTCTGGAACTGAATTCAAATTCAACTGGAGATCAACCAGTGTCCCAGAACATTGTTTGACTTTCAAGGCTACACTGTTTATAAATTCTAACAAACCATACTTTTTTTGTAATCAAACCAACATCAGTTGAAAAGTGTGTGTGTTCGTGCGTGCGTGCATTCATATACAGTACCGAAGAAAGTGATATTTTATATTAAGGCATTAAAGTGGGTTTGTTGGAATAACTATAGAATCACCTGTGTGGCAGTTCATTCCCAAGTCATTTAAGGCTCAATGACAAGTTGGCCTGGGGTCTTGATATGGCACCACATTTGCTGAGGTGAAAGTGAAAACTAAGAGGCTAAAGGTTAGGAGGGAGAAAGGGAGATGACAGCATGATGAAGGAGAGCCAAACCCTCTTGTTGGTTATGGTGCTAATTTGGTAAGGGCGGGGGGCCAAGAGAGTTTCTACTATTCCTTTCCCGATCATGTTCAAGACCAACACGGACTATGAAAAGGAAGAAATCCAAATAAACACAAGCTCTATACTGTCACCTTCTTTCACAAACTATTCAACAAGTCGTTGCTTCCTGTTCTGCACAAAATTTCAATTATCAAATATTTGATGCAAATTCCGCAGTCTTCTATCCAAAAGTAAATTTTATTCACGAGCCCAGGTCTGATTGCCCTTTTATGCACCGTTCTCAACCAGCACAGAATCTTCATTCCATAGTGCCATTCTAGGTGCAGCTGCCTGGCCCTAATTGGTCCCTTTGGGCCCAGAAAAGCTGGCAGCGCCTGAAGAAAACACTGATTACAACAACGAGAAATAGGCATCTGCTAGTTTTTCTTTTTACAATTAATAGTAAAATAAAGATGCGTTCTTCATATCAATTCATCATAACAATTAGGCCTGGCCAACAAGAAAGATGTTTATTTGTTGTATTGTGTTGGTCATACTTTAGAATAATGTATTTATGTTTAGAGAATAATGCTGAAGATAAACCTCCTCCCGAAAAATTGCACGCTAAATCACAAATCGCAATATTTGTTTGTTTCAGTGACGAGGACTGGATAAGTGTAGCTAAAGGTTTAGCCACATAAACACATGTGATGTTGTGGCTAACTACACACAAGTGTTGCTAAGAGAGTTTTTATAGTTTAGCCACACTGGCTAAGAGGTTTCATGAACCAGTGCCAACGCTGAAAACATACATACATAATGGCATACTTAGATGCCATTATGTAGCCAAATAATTTCTAGAACATTATAGGGCTGATAGATAATAAGGGATCCTTATCCTTATTATCAATTATCCTTATTATCACTTACACTTCGACTTAAGATTTACTCAGCTCAACAGAGACACAGGACAGTGTCCTCCACTCAATCGACATGAAATTGTCAATTACACTCGACCCACCATGTCCCATCAACGTTAAGTTTGAACACTTTCAGCAAAAAATGTTTGCGAAAACAAATGGTTGTGAACTCAAAGGGACATCTTTTGGAAAGAACGACCAATTCCCCAAGGAAATCAACGAGAGGCGTTAAATCGTGTATCCGTTGATGAAGAACAACCATGAAAAAGGGAAACGAGTATGGTTGGTTGTCGACAGAATGTACGTCGACGGTCAACTGTTTCGTGATGCCAACGTCACCCCCTGGTTTTACTAGATAAGTACTTCTGATTTGGTCTCCTCATCAATTGTCTAAAGCTTGTTGTACTTTGTTTGCTTCTTTTCATTTTGCTGAGACAAAAAACAACAACAACAGAACCACGCAGGCCCACTAGCATGTATCCTCACCTCTTTCGGTTTGTTTCGTTGCTCTCACACAGGCTAAATACACAATCGTCACAATACTCTCCCCGTGCACTACAACCCACAGCACTTTCAGTAAGTCAGCCTGGTCAGTGAGGAGCGCTGGTGAGTGGAACTCCGTACCCAAGGAGGTTAAACTGCTTCCAACATACAAGGCCTTCACAAAAAAACTGAAAATGTGGCTAGTTAACACCTATAGCTGCCAACACTAAAAGACAAGTATCTTATGTTGTTTTTTGTTACGATCAAAAAAATTATGGTTTCATTCTCTCTTAATAGTTTAGTTTGATTATGTATCCTGCATTATATTGTCTTGTAGAAGTATTCTACTGCTATTTTACATCTTGGCCAGGGGACTACAGATGAAAACTAGCCTTCTGGCTAATTCTGGCTTTTTTAACCATGTGTACTACATGTGTTTTATGAAATTGCATTGTCCCCTTTCAAAAATAAACTGAAACACACACAAAAAAATGTAGTACCCAATTTAATTAAAATGAATATACACACCCCCATTATATATCACACTTTCGTATCAAGGAATGTCAATGGCATTCGATCACAGGCAAAGAGTATTAAAATGATGGGATTATATCACTCAAATTAAAACAGATCTACAACCCCAATTCCAATGAAGTTGGGACGTTGTGTTAAACATAAATAAAAACAGAATACAATGATTTGCAAATCATGTTCAACCTATATTTAATTAAATACACTACAAAGAAAATATATTTAATGTTCAAACTTATACACTTTATTGTTTTTTCGCAAATAATCATTCATTTTGAATTTTATGGCTGCAACATGTTCCAAAAAAGCTGGTACAAGTGGCAAAAAAGACTGAGAAAGTAATAGACTGACCTGCCTGCAGTCCAGACCTGTCTTCCATTGAAAATGTGTGGCGCATTATGAAGCGTAAAATACGACAACAGAGACCCGGACTGTTGAACAGCTGAAGCTGTACATCAAGCAAGAATGGGAAAGAATTCCACCTACAAAGCTTCAACAATTAGTGTCCTCAGTTCCCAAACGTTTATTGAATGTTGTTCAAAGAAAAGGTGATGTAACACAGTGGTAAACATGACCCTGTCGCAACTTTTTTGGAACGTGTTGCAGCCTTACAATTCTAAATAAATGATTATTTGCTAAACACAATCAAGTTTATCAGTTTGAAAATTACATATCTTTTCTTTGTAGTGTATTCAATTAAATATAGGTTGAACATGATTTGCAAATCATTGTATTCTGTTTTTATTTATGTTTAACACAACGTCCCAACTTCATTGGAATTGGGGTTGTAAATACAAGAAACGCATCTCAGCGAATCCGAAGGAAAACCTTGATTAAAATATTACTCAGGTAATCTTGGCTTTTCATAACAGCAGGAAATGAGGAGTCTCAATATTAGTTCATAAAATATTACTTTTTACAATAAATAGTACAGTAGCGGACCCAGAAGGTAATCATACAGGCAACAATATTTAACAAACTATACACAATTGTAAATCAGAATCAGAATCAGAATCATCTTTATTTGCCAAGTATGTCCAAAACACACAAGGAATTTGTCTCCGGTAGTTGGAGCCGCTCTAGTAAAACAGACAGTCAATTTACAGAACACTTTGGGGACATAAAGACATTGACAAAAAACAATTGTGCAAAAAGATGCAGAGTCCTCTAGCACTTAGAGCATTTCGAATGACTAATATTGCAATGGTCCGGTGCAATGACCATTGTGCAAAGGGCGCTGAGACTTCAAGGAGTGTATGCGGTTTAAAGTGACGAGTAGTGCGATCATCTGGGACAATGTTGGTTGTGCAAATGTTACAGATACTCCTCAATCAGTGTGCAAATGGGGCAGATGCTACTCTGGCATGAGTGGCCAGTATATGCAAATAGTGCAGCATGGCGAGACAACTACAGTGAGTGCACGAGTAATACATAATTGGCCCCACAGAAATGTGACAACGAACTCAAGTCAAAACATTTCCAGCTTGTTGTAATGGAATTATAGGTTAGGTGTTTAAGAAGTTGATCGCAAGAGGGAAGAAGCTGTTGGAATGTCTACTAGTTCTAGTTTGCGTTGATCGGTAGCGCCTACCTGAGGGAAGAAGCTGGAAGAGCTGGTGACCGGGGTGCAGACGGTCCGAGAGGATTTTGCACGCCCTTGTCTTAGTTCTGGCAGCGTGCAAGTCCTCAGTGGTAGGTAGGGGGGTACCGACAATCCTTTCAGCAGTTTTGATTGTCCGTTGCAGTCGGAGTTTGTCCTTTTTTGTAGCAGCACCAAACCAGACTGTGATGGAAGAACACAGGACTGATTCGATGACCGCTGTGTAGAACTGTCTCAGCAGCTCCGGTGGCAGGCCGTGCTTTCTCAGAAGCCGCAGGAAGTACATCCTCTGCTGGGCCTTTTTGAGGACGGAGTTGATGTTGGTCGCCCACTTCAGGTCCTGAGAGATTGTAATTCCCAGGAACTTGAAGGTCTCGACGGTTGACACAAGGCAGCTGGACAACGTGAGGGGCAGATGTGGCAAAGGATGCCTCCTGAAGTCCACGATCATCTCTACCGTCTTGAGCGTGTTCAGCTCCAGGTTGTTGTCGGCCGCACCACAGCTCCAGCTGCTCCGCTTCCTGTCGATATGCAGACTCGTCACCGTCCTTGATGAGGCCGATGACAGGGGTGTCATCTGCAAACTTCAGGAGCTTGACAGTCTGGTTCGCTGAGGTGCAGTCGTTCGTGTAGAGAGAGAAGAGCAGCGGAGAGAGGACACAACCTTGGGGCGCCCCAGTGCTGATGCTGCGTGTGGATGAGGTGGCCTCCTCCAGCCTGACCTGCTGTGTCCTGCCCGTCAGAAAGCTGTAAATCCACTGGCAGATGGCATGTGAGACGCTGAGCTGGAGAAGTTTGGTTGAAAGGAGTTCAGGGATGATGGTGTTGAACGCTGAGCTGAAGTCCACGAACAGGATCCTCGCGTAGGTCCCTGCACTGTCGAGGTGTTCTAGGATGAAGTGCAGTCCCATGTTGACTGCATCATCCGCAGACCTGTTCGCTTGGTAGGCAAACTGCAGGGGGTCCAGCAGGGGACCTGTGACACTCTTGAGGTGGTCCAGCACGAGACGTTCAAAGGACTTCATGACCACAGATGTCAAAGCGACAGGACTGTAGTCATTCAGACCAGAGATTGCAGGTTTCTTGGGGACTGGAATGATGGTGGAGCGTTTGAAACAGGATGGAACTTCGCACATTTCCAAAGATCTGTTGAAGATCTGTGTGAAGACTGGACCGAGCTGGTCTGCGTAGTTACTTCCAAAATACATCCAATCAACATCAGTGACAACGTACCAATTTCTCTCAACCTAAAAACTGATTCAAATCTGCTACCTCCACCAGCATGACGCTTTAACGTCTTGATTGAAAGACACGGACTTTGATTCATTTGTGAGGAATGGGACGACTTCTTGAACTTCAATGACTCCCCAACCATATCCCCATCTCTGCTTTGGGAAACTTGGAAATATGTAATGAGAGGGTAATCGGGCAAATTTCTTGCAAACCAACAACGCAACAAAGAAAAATTATTAATTACAGCCATTCAAGAATCACAACCTTGGGGCGCCCTGCTGCTGCGTGTAAATGAGGTGGTGTTACCCCAGTCTCACCTGCTGTATTCTGCCCGTCAGGAAGCTGCGAATTCACTGGCAGATGGCAGGCGAGACAATAACCTGGAGAAGCTTGGAGGAGAGGAGTTTTGGGATGATGGTGTTGAACGCAGAGCTGAAGTCCACGAACAGGATCCTCGCGTAGGTCCCCGCGCCGTCAAGTTATTCTAGGATGAAGTGCAATCCCATGTTGACTGCATCATCCGCAGACCTGTTTGCTCGGTAGGCAAACTGCAGGGGGTCCAGCAGGGGACCTGTGATGCACTTGAGGTGGTCCAGCACGAGGCATTCAAAAGACTTCATGACCACAGATGTCAGGGCGACAGGCCTGTAGTCATTCAGACCAGAGATTGCAGGTTTCTTGGGTCTGGAATGATGGTGGAGCGTTTGACACAGGATGGAACTTCGCACATTTCCAAAGATCTGTTGAAGATCTGAGTGAAGACTGGAGCGAGCTGGTCCGCGCAGACTTTGAGGCAGGATGGGGACACATGGTCCGGTCCTGCCGCTTTGTTAATCTCCTGTTGTTTGAAGATGCGTCTCACATCCTGTTCATGGGTGGTTAACGCAGAAGTCAGAGGTGTGGTTGTGGTCGCGGGTGCGGCCGGGTGGGTGTGTGGAGTGAAACTGTCCTTTTCAAATCTGCAGTAGAAGGTATTCAAGTCGTTGGCTAGTCTTTTATTGTTCTCAGCTTGGGGGGGGTTGGTCGCTCGTAATTGTAATGTATGCCAGACTGATTTAGAGTCGTTAGCGCTAAACTGTTTTTCTAACTTTACTGGATAGTTTCTCTGCAATATTAATTTCTTTATTCAGCTGGTTTCTAGCGTGATTATACAGGGCCCTATCCCCACTTCGATATGCATCCTTTTTAGCCTGGCAAAGTCATTAAACTTTGGCAGTGAACCACGGTTTGTTGTTATTGAACGTGCAAAATGACTTTGTTGGTACACACACCTCCTCACAGAAACTGAAATAGGATGTGACAGTGTTTGTATATTCATCCAGGCTGCCAGCTGAGTTTTTCGAAGACACTCCAGTCTGTGCAGTCTAGACAGCTTTGAAGTTCTACCTTTGCTTTGTTGGTCCACTTTTTTCACCGTAGGCTTCGCGGATTTAAGTCTGTATGTTGGTATTACGTGAATTAATCAGTGATCAGATGAGCCCAGAGCTGCACGAGGTATGCCACGGTATGCGTTATTTAACAAAGAATAGCAGTGGTCTAAAATGTTATTTTCCCTAGTAGGACAGTCGATGTGCTGCTTGAATTTAGGGAGTTTGTTCTCGAGTCTAGCTTTGTTAAAGTCCCCAAGAATAACGAGGGGTGAGTCTGGGTGTTTTTTTTTCCCCCATTACGTTTACCTGTTCAGCAAGCGTTAGTAGTGTGGAATTTGTGTTAGCTTGAGGAGTGTAAACACCGGCGAGAATGAAAGATGCAAACACACGAGGCGAGTAAAATGCCTTACAGTTCAAAAACAGCGACTCTAAATCCGGGCTGCAGCGCGTGCTGAGCTCTGTGACGTCAGTACACCATTTTTCATTGATGTAGAAGCATATCCCGCCACCTTTTGTTTTCTCCGATAACTCCGTGATGTGGTCAGCCCGGTGTAGTTGGAAGCCCGGAAGCATTACGGCGCCATCGGGGACAGCCTCACAAAGCCAAGTCTCCGTAAACCACAAGGCAGCGAAACGTCTTTACTGGTCTTTGTCAGAAGAAGCTTGTCCATTTTGTTGGGTAGGGAGTGTGGATTCGCGAGGTGGATCGACGGGAACACCAATCTGTATCCTCTCTTGCGGAGCTTCACTTGGATGCCAGCGCGCTTCCCCCTTTGTCGCCGACGTCTCCATGCGCCATAGACCGCAGCCGACCGACCCCCTGATGAGTAACTCGGGGAAAAAAACTGAGCGGATTTGCGAAAGTTGCTGAAAGAAAGTCTGGGGTTGACTCCCTAATGTTTAGCAAGTAATGTTTAGCCTTATCTCTTGTTCCTCCGATTGTTTGGGAACAACTGCATCTTTTTGTCCTTCAGCCATTTCAACAAGGCCAGTTTTTTCCTTTCAGGCCGCTGAATGACGTACACAGTAAAAAATGTTGGCAGTCAATAATTGCACATTTCACTTTTGTTAGGAGATCAATGAAATCTCGCTTCAGTACCCGATTGCTGCTTGACAACATCCAGGGGCCCCTGTGTGTATAATGACACATTTCACAGTTGGGTGCTCATTAGTGATCGCTAGGATTTGTTTTTGAGATATCAGACACCATGTCATCGGTAAGAAACAGTACTTTGGTGTTCTCACTGCAAAAACGTTTTACATCCTTGACAGCTCCATCACCAACTAGACATCGAGAGGTACAAATTTAAGATTAAAATTAAATCTGCCTCATTTCTTTGCTTTTTTGTTTTGGCCTCCAACTTGAGCCTGGCCCATCTCCACTTGCACCTGATGCCTGCTTCAAGATGTGCCACATGAATAGCACCCCCCTCTTTGAGCACTTTCATTCTGGAGAAGAATTTACTAAAATCATTGTCTGTTTAACTTCAGCGGCACGGTGGCCGACTGGTTAGAGCGTCAGCCTCAGAATAGTTCTGAGGACCCGCCTGTGTGGAGTTTGCATCTTCTCCCCGTGCCTGCGTGGGTTTTCTCCCGGCACTCCGGTTTCCTCCCACATCCCAAAAACATGCATTAATTGGAGACTCTAAATTGCCCGTAGGTGTGAATGTGAGTGCGGATGGTTGTTTGTTTGTATGTGCCCTGCGATTGGCTGGCAACCAGTTCAGGGTGTACCCCGCCTTCTGCCCGATGACAGCTGGGATAGGCTCCAGCACGCCCGCGACCCTAGTGAGGAGAAGCGGCTCAGAAAATGGATGGATGGATGTTTAGCTTCATTTTTCACCATTACCAACTTCAAAGGCTAATCCCAAATGTATCCTCCAGGAAAATATTAAATACAGTATTTCTCTGTGTTTATTTTCCATTTCTGAATTTGAAGTTACTTCATTGTGTGTTGTGACATAATCCCTAAAAATCCTCCCCACCTCCATCAGAACCCTAGCGGTGTTCTGTTATTGGACTTCTGTGCTCATCACTGGTTGTCCATAACGAACACCATGTTCAAGCATAAGGGTGTCCACACATGCACTTTGCACCAGGAAACCCTAAGTCCCAGTTCGATGATAGACTTTGTTGTCATGTCATCGGACTTGCGGGCGCATGTCTTGGACACTCGGGTGAAGAGAGGTGCGGAGCTGTCAACTGATCACCACCTGGTGGTGAGTTGGCTGCAATAGTGGGGAAGATACCGGTCCGACATGGCAGGCCCTAACATATAGTGAGGGCTTGCTGGGAACGTCTGACATGATCCCCTGTTTCAATTCCTACCTCTGACAGAACTTTGTGAACTCATGTTCCGTAGGAGGCGGGGACATCGAGTGCGAGTGGACCATGTTCCGTGCCTCCATTGCTGAGGCAGCCGACCAGAGCTGTGGCCGTAAGGTGGTCGGTGCCTGTCGTGGCGTCAGGAGGGGGAAGCAGTGAACCATCAACACCGTGTATAGTGGGGTTGGGGCACAGCTGACCTTGACTCGGGACATTGTGAGTCGGTGGGGAGAACACTTCGAAGACCTCCTCAATTTCGTCGACAAGGCAAGGCTCCCCTTTGTCAGCAATTCTGTTCATAACTTTTATGGACAAAATTTCTAGGCACAGTGTAGTGGGGGTCTGGTTTGGTCGCCTCAGTATTTCAGCTCTCCGTTTTGGAGATGATGTGGTTCTGTTGGCTTCACCAAGCCGTGATCTCTAACTCTCACTGGAGCGGTTCGCAGCAGTGTGTGAAGCAGCTGGGCTGAAAATCAGCACCTTCAAATCTGAGACCATGTTCCTCAGTCGGAAAAGGGTGGAGTGCCCTCTCCAGGTCAGGGATAAGATGTGGAGGAGTTCAAGTATCTCGGGGTCTTGCTCACGAGTGAGGGAAGAATGGAACTGGAGATCGACAGGAGAATTGGTGGAGCATCTGCAGTAATGCGGACTTTGCATCGGTCCGTTGTGGTGAAGAAGGAGCTAAGGCGAAAGGCGAATCTCACAATTTACCGGTCAATCTACGTTCCTACCCTCACCTATGGTCACAAGCTGTGGGTCATGAACGAAAGAACAAGAACGCGGATTCAAGCGGCCGAAATTTGTTTCCTCCGCAGGGTGTCCAGGCTCTCCCTGAGAGATAGGTTGAGAATCTTGGTCATTCGGGAGGGGATTAGATAAGAGCTCCTGCTCCTCTACATTGAGAGGAGCCAGATGAGGTGGATCGAGCATCAGATTAGGATGCCTCCTGGACACCTCCATGGTGAGGTGTTCCGGGCACATCCACCGGGAGGAGACCCCAGGGACAACCCAGGATACGCTGGAGAGACTTTATCTCCCGGTTGACGCAGGAATGCCTGAAGTGGCTGGGGAGAGGGGAGTCTGGGCTTCCCTGCTAAAGCTACTGCCCCCGCGACCTGACCTTGGATAAACGGAAGAAAAAGGATGGATCGATTACTTTTGTCAGATTCAAGTTGGGTTTTTCCTTTCATTAACAGGGAGTACCACCAATTTTGTCCATGTGTGTATATAGACAACAAACATACAATTCAAAATGCATCTTTTCTCAAGTTCAGTTGAGACAAAAGCTCTGAATAATTGCAGTAATGCCCCACATTTGACTTTACGACGGCACATGTGGCACACCATGCGGCACACCATGCACACCTCAGACAGACAAATCTTTTCGGTGTTCAAATATCAGCTCTGATGTTTCTGTGTCGTTAACATTTTTCCTGTGCTTGCATGGGTTTTCTCTGGACACAGTTTTCCACCGACATTCACAAACATGATAACATGATCATGTTGATGAACAATAAACTACATGAACAAACATGATTATAGACTCCAAATTGTCCATAAGTGTCAATGTGAGTTTGAAGCACTGTTTATCTGTGCCTTGTGATATACTGGTGGACAGTCCAGGGTACAGTATATCCCACCGCTAGCCGAAAGTCAGCTGGGATAGGCTCCATCTCATCCATAACCCAGAACAGGATAAAGTGTAGAAAATGGAGGGACGGATGGACTTGGATACACGTATGAGGTCTTTTTGGCACGAGTAAGAGAGACAATGCGATAATCGATACATAAACATCAATTCACATAGTGAAAGAAGAGATAATGGTTCACCTGTTTGACACAGACAGCCTGAGAAAGTGCAGAGGAATAAGCAGAATGTGTGTGTGTGTGTGTGTGTGCACGTGCGTGCGCGTGTGTGCGTGCGTGCGTGTGTGCACATTTTTGTTCATGTGCATTTGTTGCCTGCAAAAACATTTTTGGGAGTACTGGTAAAAGACACTGGGATTAAATGACCCACTATGAAGAAAACTAGCTCATGGGAGAAACATTGGACATACCACATACCAAACACAAACACACAGCATATTAAAATAAGCATATAAAAGGTTTCACGACCACACACATTCACACAATAACAGTGACACCACATCTTGTGTGGGAGTCGAAGATGCTCTTAACAAGTGGCAATGATGAAACTGAAAAGGAGAAACTTGAGCAAGTGTGCAGTTTCTAGGGGTTGGTGTAACAAAATTCTGATGATGAAATTACATGAATCTGCTTCTTCTAATCAATATCCAGAGGCAAAAAAAAACCAAGAAAGGTACTGCTGTTTTTAGGAAGATGGACATAAAAGAACACCACACAAACTAGTCTGCGGTGAAGTGAAATATTTTTGTTACGGGTGAACTACAAAGTGATGGACGACAAATGTATTCATTGTGTATCCTGACTCCTGACATGGAAACCATTGGTGTTGGGCAGCATACTTTACTACAGTCCGAATGTCAACATTCCTCTGGCTTTATGCTTAATTATTCAGAATGTAAAGGACTTATGCTTGTCATTCAACACATAAACAGTGTGAGGTCAAAATATGTCTCACATGATTAATAGGTTAGGTACTACTGTTTGTCCAGATGTGTCTTCCTTATTTATTGTTGATTTGAAATAATTTCAGAAAATCTGTCTAACTCATTAACCTAAAAGTACACACAGTGCAGACAAAAATGTTAACTAAAAAAAGTCTGCACTTCAGTGTGATATGATCTCAAAGACACTGGGAAAACTTGAACGGAGAAGCCATAAACAAGACTCAGCATCTGGAAATATTGTCAAAAGTGAAAGACACCAGATTGCAATATTTAATGGTGCCCAAAATCTGTCACAAGGGCTTCACGATGCTCAGCTCAGCAGTTTTCGTGCATCGCTTTAGTAGATAATCTAGGTTGGACGGCTCTGCCCAGCCATTTTAAGAACATATGCACAACTTGACTTACCACAACTTTAACTGCTGACTTGAGTATGTGTCCTGTATACATGATGTATACTTATATGCTTAAATTAAATAGATAGCCGAGTATCTCAGAAAACCCCTCCCTAAAACGCATTGAAGAAAGGCTAAAGGCAGTCATCCAGGAGAGAAATAAAGACATTGTTTGTGTGTGAGTGTACCGCCATGCATGTGTGAGTGGTCATCAGGTTTTTTTTTTTTTTTTTTTTTTTTTTTTTTTTTTTTTAATGGGCCCATCTAAAGGGACTCTGCTTCCCATCATTAGTAATTCAATTTGCGCTTTATTAGCTGCTCTTATCAAAGACACAGACAGCAACAACCAGCTTTCCTCACTCCATCTTCCTCTTCACTCACCCCAGCACCACCTTTTCTAAGTCTTGAATTCTGAATCCCCCATCTTTAATTAGATAAGCATGTGTTACCACTGCAGGCTAATTAGGTTACACACGACAAAAAGTAGGAACAGTCAATGAAGAGGGAGTGAGTTGGGAAAAGAATGAAGGAGGGCTGCAGGATGGATAAAGTTGGATTAAAGAATCAGAAACAGCACTGATAAGACACAAGAGCCATTGGGACAAATAAAGCTTAATGTTAATAGTGATGGCTTTTTTAATGTCTTCTGACTCCACTGACTCTGGAAAATTATGCCAAAACGGGCATGAGGCGTGTAGGGTACACGCAGATTGACCGGAGGGCTGGAGGTGCAACAGAATGGGGGAGGGTACTGTAAAAACAATGATTGCTTTCAATTAGGTTAAGCCTATATTCTCCAGTTCGTTAAAACAATCCAATTTGCAAAATGATAATTATGCATTAGCTCCTTTTTATCTACTGGAGAGAGAGCAGTGCCAAGGCCTGATAGCAGTGACACTGACTCCCTCCGCCTCTAAATTATCTGCTATCTGCACTTGTTCACCATCAAGGCTGAAGTGGGCAATCAATTAACCTCCTTCTTCCCTTTAGTCCAGTTAACCGCTCCTGAGACTCTTAGCAACATAACGCGAGTCCTGCTGCCCTCTACTGGACAAAGAAAAAAGCTTCCAGACGTACAGTTGACACTGACACTTTACAATTGTTGTTTTCGCTCAAGTTGTGCGTACTGATAACTCCAAATCAGCTTAGCCAATTTCCAATTTATAAACATCACTTATTTATATCAAGATGAAAGGCATCACATCCACGTACTTTGTGGCAAGGGTGTTCTTACAGTTCTTGCCACTCGTGGCTGCTTATAATTTTGCCGTATAGTGTAGATTAAAACAGTATTTGCCGAGATGCTGATTGTTTATTGTTCTGCAGCGGGGCCTCAGACCAATCACTATCTAATGAGATTCTAGGTATCAAAGATTTTTTTTCCTCTTTTGGAGAAGTTGGGAGTTGTTAAACTCCCCTGGTGAAATAAGTATGCAAGTTCAACTATGCCATGTGATGAAAGTAGAAATATGAGTGAGCCATCTTGCATCCTCTATTACTGCTGTGTTCCACTGACATATTTAAGTTTACAATTTTAAGTACCGCCCGAAAAAAAAGTAATAGAAAATCTGAAATTTTGAGACTGTCAGCCAATGCTATTGCATTTAGAATTCGCTGCTTTGGTGTGAAATACATTCATGAACCAACCCTCTGAATGTAACTAACACTGATATGCACACATAAACAACACATACTCTGAAATGACAAAAATATGTATATCTTATTAAATAAACTCAAACCTCCACATTCCTTCGTCACAGCGCCAATGATGGAAACCTACAGTAATAAATTGAACTAAAACTCCCAAGGCCTGAATTAAAAGGAACATTTGATTCAAATCACAATCCAATAATTGAATAAGAAAGAATGTTAACATCACATTAAAACAACACGAATCAGTGTGAAAAGAGAATACAGACCACAAATTAACTAACAACAATTTACCATAGCAAGTACAAGACAACTTCCGAGCCAGACAAAACGTGTTCCTCTTTTTAACAAAGTAGTTGAAATCTCAGTGGACAAAATGATTATGGCATATTCATAGTATTTGTCCCAAAAAAATCTGTGGTGTGGGGACACACGACTGGGTGTATTACTTACTTGTTCTCGATGAAGTAGGAGAAAGTCGTCTCAACTTGTGTTTCCCAAAAGAAACAAGCTCCCTGGTGTGAGTCCTTCGAGCTCCTGTAGGAGTCCTCGTCAGGCTGTGTATGTGGCTCCTTGGAGAGTGTTTTGCGGGTAGGACTCCCTTCACTGACCTGCTTCCGTTTGGACTAGCACATGAACGAAAACAGGAGTAAATCAGAATCACAGTGAAATTAGTGGACAAAATGTAGACTGTTTTTAAATGATGATCATCAAATTATAGTTAGTAAATTTGTTGAATTATGCCATCTAAGTTAGACTGGAGAGAATATTTATGGATGGTAGAACAAAAGGTCTATGGCTACAATAATTCTGGTGTAAAAGACAGAACCTGTAGAACATGAGTGGATATTAATTATTCATACACCCCGGATAAATGGAACAGAGAGAATTCATATGATATGATATACGCAGCTTGACGCCTTCACCGAACGATTGTCGTAATAGACATTTCGTTTGTAACAAACAGACTCCAGGTTACTTCTAGGTGGCAGATAGTGATTGGCTACAGCTGACCTAAACTGAAAAGGATGACAAAAAACTTCTTGTGTTTGGGTTTTTAATGCCAGATATAGAGACTCCTAGATAGATAGGAGATATATAAGACTCCTATAAGACTAGATAGGAGATATACAAGACTCCTTCCTAAAGGCGGAATAGCACATTGAAAGGGACAATCTGGGAACTAAACCTCCAGCATCGGGTTTGTGGAAGACTTTTTCTCAAAGCTATATATGAAAATTTTTGGTTGTGTTGTGTTTGAATAATTTAGCAAACCATAATGCCTAGGGCGGCATGGTTGGCCGACTGGTTAGCACATCTGCCTCACAGTTCGGCAGACCGGGGTTCAAATCCTGGCCTCGCCTGTGTGCAGTTTGCATGTTCTCCCCGTGCCTGTTCTTATTTTTAGAGTAAAAATTTTAAAACGGCAGAGTTTAGCATTTGGAACCACTTCAACGTGGGTTTGAACCGCATCAGTAAAAATAATTAAAATGAAAAATAATTTGAGGTAAATTTTAATTTTTACCGTAGCGATACGCCCTGGAAGTGAGATAGGTAGGCTGTTCCAACGTGTTGTCGTCCCCCAAAAAATTCCAGTAGAGGTTCAGTACGTGATTTAGATTATTTTATTCTGTAAATGTTGCTGAGGCGGCACGGTGCGTGACTGGTTAGCACATCTGCCTCATAATTCTGAGGACACGGGTTCAAATCGGGCCTCCCGTTTGGCGTTTGCATCTTCTCCCTGAGTGAGTTTTCTCTGAGCCACTCTGGTTTCCTCCCGCATCCCCAAAAGGTTAATTGAAGACTTTAAATTGCCCGTAGGTGTGAATGTGTGTGCGAATGGTTGTGTGTTTATATGTGCCCTGCAATTGGCTGGCAACCAGTTCAGAGTGTACTCCGCCTCTTGCCTGAAGATAGCTGGGATAGGCTCCAGCTCGCCGGCGACCCTAGCGAGGATAAGCGGTACAGAAAATGGATGGACACCAACGGTGAGGGATGCCATCAAGCTGAAGAAAGAGTCCTATCGGGCCTTTTTGGCCTGTGGGACTCCTGAGGCAGCTGATGGGTGCCGGCTGGCCAAGCGGAATGCAGCTTTGGTGGTCGCTGAAGCAAAAACTCGGGTATGGGAGGAGTTTGGTGAGGCCATGCTGCTGATCTTGACTCGGGACGTTGTGAGTCGGTAGGGAGAATGCCTAGCCTGCAATCTAACCTCAGCTCTATAGCCCACTATCCATGTCACCGTCAATACAGCACGCCTGTGCTATTAATTTGAGCAACAGAAAAGTCAATTAATAAGGTGGTCCTTCAATGATCACGTTAACAGTTGTCTGCATTTTCATCACATCTATTATTGAATCAACTTAAAGTTTATCATCAAATACATTTTTTAAATTACTGTTTATTAACACGAGACGGAGTGATGTCTCGGCAACCTTTTTGAAACAGGTACTAATTGGTTACTGATTAATGCGAAGGGCTGCTAGTTATATATGCACTTTTGAGGCTGCAGCAGGTTCAACTACCTGTAAACTAAAGGCTAATCAATACTACAACTGCAAATAAATTCAACTGACTGTTGTTTCCCCCATAACTTGATTATGAGACAGTTACTGATTGGGTCCATACCATGTCAGAAAATGGGCAAAGCATTTTTTTTTAATTGTTTTTCAAAGTAAAAGCAGATGTTTGCAAATGTGTTATTTTCATCAAACAAGGATAATCAGTCTGCTGTCATAGAGGACGACAGAAATTAGCGAATATTTACTGTTGAGAGGCTGAAATCAGACGATTTGGACAATTTTAAGTTAAAGGGGAACTAAACCCCCAATTTTCTTTTGCAAAAATATGTTTTATACGCCAAAACTAGTCTAAACACTGTATTCTGATTAATATTGCATTTGTGCAGTAAGAATTAAACAGATTAATTGTTAATGGTTGAACTGAACCCCTCCTGTAAGCCGTCACCTTATCGTGGTGGAGGGGTTTGTGTGTTCCAATGATCCGAGAAGCCAAGTTTTCTGGGGCTTCACGCCCCTGGTAGGGTCACCCATGGTAAACAGGTCCTGCGTGAGGGACCAGACAAAGCACGGCTAAAAGACTTCTGGATGTGGGTCACCAGGGCCCCCCTCTGGATCCAGGCCTGGAGGTGGGGCTCGAAGGCGAGCGCCTGGTGGCCGGGCCTGCACCCATAGGGCCCAGCCCGAAAGGGTAACGTGGGTCCCCCTTCCCATGGGCTCACCAACTGCGGGAGGGGACACAGGAGTCGGGTGCAAAATGAGCTGGGCGGTGGCCGAATGCAGGGACCTTGTCGATCTGATCCCCGGCTACAGAAGCTGGCTCTAGGGATGTGGAATGTCACCTCTCTGGCAGAGAAGGAGCCAGAGCTGGTGTGTGAGGTCGAGAAGTTCCCACTAGATATAGTCGGGCTCGCCGCCACACACGGCTTGGCTTCTGTGTAACGTGGGTCCCCCTTCCCATGGGCTCACCACCTGTGGGAGTGGCCATAGGGGTCGGGTGCAGTGTGAGCTGGGCAGTGGCCGAAGGTAGGGACCTTGGTGATCCGATCCCCGGCTACAGAAGCTGGCTCTACGGACGTAGAATGTCACCTTTCTGGCAGGGAAGGAGCCCGAGCTGGTGTGTAAGGTCGAGAAGTTCCGACGATATATAGTCGGGCTCGCCTCCACACACGGCTTGGCCTCTGTTACCAGTGCTCGCGAGAGCAATTGGACTCTCTTCCACTCTGGAGTTGCCCACGGTGCGAGGCGCCGAGCAGGTATGGGTACACTTATTGCCTCCAGCTCGGCGCAGGTACGTTGGGGTTCACCCCGGTGGAGGAGAGGGTAGCCTCCCTCCGCCTTTGGGTGTGGGGACGGGTCCTGACTGTTGTTTGTGCCTATGCACCAAATAGCAGTTCAGAACCCGAGTGCTGTTCTGTTATTGGACTTCTGTGCTCACCATGGATTGTCCATAACGAACACCATGTTCAAGCATAAAGGTGTCTACACGTGCAATTGGCACCAGGACACCCTCGGTCGTAGTTCGATGATCAACTTTGTGGTCGTGTCATCGGACTTGCGGCCGCATGTCTTGGACACTCGGGTGAAGAGAGGGGCGGAGCTGTCAACTGATCACCACCTGGTGGTGAGTTGGCTGCAGTGGTGGGGAAGATACCGGTCCAACGTGGCAGGCCCAAACATATTGTGACCGCCTGCTGGGAACGTCTGACATGTCAGACAAAGTTTCAATTCCTACCTCTGAAAGAACTTTGTGAACTCACGTTTCGGGGGAGGCGGGGGATATAAGAGTGTGAGTGGGCCATGTTCCGCGCCTCCATTGCTGAGGTGGCCGACCGGAGCCGTGTCCGTCAGGTGGTCGGTGCCTGTCGTGGCGGCAATCCCCGAACCCGTTGGTGGACACCAACGGTGAGGGATGCCATCAAGCTGAAGAAGGAGTCCTATCGGGCCTTTTTGTCCTGTGGGACTCCTGAGGCAGCTGATGCATGCCGGCTGGCCAAGCGGAATGCAGCTTTGGTGGTCGCTGAAGCAAAAACTCGGGTATGGGAGGAGTTTGGTGAGGCCATGTATAAAGATAGTAGTGTGGATGGGGTGCTGCTGATCTTGACTCGGGACGTTGTGAGTCGGTAGGGAGAATACTTCGAAGACCTCCTAAATCCCTCCGACACGCCTTCAGAGTCTGGGTTCTCTGAGGCGCTCTCTCCTATCTCTTGGGTTGAGGTCATCGAGGTGGTTAAAAAGTTTCAAGATTCGCCCGGAGTTCCTAAACGCTCTGGATGTTGTGAGGCTGTCCTGGTTGACACTCCTCTGCAACATCGCGTGGACATCGGGGACAGTATATCTGGATTGGCAGACTGGGGTGGTGGTCCCTCTTTTTAAGAAGGGGGACCGGAGGGTGTGTTCCAACTACAGGGAGATCACACTCCTCAGCCTCCCTGGTAAGGACTATTCAGGGGTGCTGGAGAGGAGGGTCCGTCGGGAAGTCGAATCTCTGATTCAGGAGGACCGGTGTGGGTTTTCGTCCTGGCCGTGGAACAGTGGACTCGCTCTTCACCCTCGGCACGGTCCTCGAGGGTGCATGGGAGATCGCCCAACCAGTCTACATGTGTTTTGTGGACTTGGAGAAGGCGTTCGACCGTGTCCCTCAGGGAGTCCTGTGGGGGGTGCTTCGGGAGTATGGGGTACCGAACCTCCTGATACGGGCTGTTCGGTGCCTGTACGACCGGTGTCAGAGTTTGGTCCGCATTGCCGGCAGTAAGTCCGACCCGTTTCTGCTGAGGGCTGGACTACACCAAGGCTGTCCTTTGTGACCGATTCTGTTTATAAATTTTATGGACAGAATTTCTAAGCGTAGCCGATGCGTAGAGGGCGTCCGGTTTGGTGGCCTCAGTATTGCATCTCTGCTTTTTGCAGAGGATGTGGTTCTGTTGGCTTCATCAAGCCGTGATCTCCAACTCTCACTGGAGCGGTTCGCAGCCGAGTGTGAAGCGGCTGGGATGAGAATCAGCACCTCCAAATCTGAGAGCATGGTCCTCAGTCGGAAAAGGGTGGCGTGCCCTCTCCTTGTCGGGATGAGATGCTGCCCCAAGTGAAGGAGTTCAAGTATCTTGGGGTCTTCTTCACGAGTGTGGGAAGAATGGAATGGGAGATTGACAGGTGGAACGGTGTAGCGTCTGCACCGATGCGGACTTTGTATCGGTCCGTTGTGGTAAAGTTTAGCCGCAAGCCAACGCTCTCAATTTACCGGTCGATATAGGTACCTACCCTCACCTATGGTCATGAGCTGTGGGTCGTGACCGAAAGAACAAGATCCCCGGCCAGGTATCCGGATAGAAGCGGCCGAAATGAGGTTCCTCCGCAGGGTGTCCGGGCTCTCCCTTAGAGATAGGGTGAGAAGCTTGGTCATCCGGGAGGATCTCAGAGTAGAGCGGCTACTCCTCCACATTGAGAGGAGCCAGATGAGGTGGCCGAGGCATCTGATTCGCCGGGAGGAGACTCCTGGGACAACCCAGGACACGCTGGAGACTACGTCTATCGGCTGGCCTGGGAACGCCTCGGGATCCCCCCGCAAGAGCTGGATGAGGTGGCTGGGGAGAGGGAAGTCTGGGCGTCCCTGCTAAAGCTACTGCCCCCGCGACCGACCGCGGATAGGCGGTAGAAAATGGATGGACGGTTGTACAGAATACAATCTTTTTATTTCTTATTCCACAAACACATTAATCAGAACACTAGTGACTAGTGGGGGGAAGACACAACATAATCTTGGGGGAAAAAATAATTAATAAGTTTTGTTTCCCTTTGAAAAATGGCTCAGATCAATCGATTATTAAAAAAAAAAAAAAAAAAGTTCAATTAATTTGGTAATCGATGAGTTGCCAATTCACAGATTCATTGTTGCACTACTACTTACCTGTTGAAATGAAAAGTACGATAGGCATTCTCTCTGCCTTGGAAGCAATTTCAAAACATATTACGTTAGGGGTGTGCACAACTTTACAATATAAATTGATATTCCCATGAGGAAGTGGAAAGTTTGTCTCCCCCTGACAAAATGTCTAAGTTTGACACACAATATACAGACCCTTTCCAAAAAATTTGAATATCATGGAAAAGTTTATTTATTTCCATAATTCCGTTAAAAAAGTAGAAATGTCATATATTATAGATTCAGGGCCCACAATTAAAACAATTTCAATTTTTACCTAATTTGGGCTTCCAGCTCATCAAACCCACAAAATCAGAAATTCAAAAAAATAGAATAATGAGCTTTCTGTATGGGGGGCACAAGTCAGTGCAAACTGTAGACCGGTCCCAAGCCCGGATAAATGCAGAGGGTTGCGTCAGGAAGGGCGTCCGGCTTAAAACCTTGCCAAACAAATATGAGCGTTCATCCAAAGAATTCCATACCGGATCGGTCGTGGCCCGGGTTAACAACGTCCGCCACCGGCGCCGTCAATCTGCGGGGCGCCGTTGGAAATTCAGCTACTGTGGGTCGAAGTCAAAGAAGAAGAGGAGGTGGAAAGCGGGTTCTTCGGCAGAAAGAGAAGAGGAAAACACAGAGCCTAGAATTGAATGTGGGGACTTTGAATGTTGGGACTATGACAGGAAAATCTCGGGAGTTGGTTGACATGATGATTAGGAGAAAGGTTGATATATTGTGTGTCCAGGAGACCAGGTGGAAAGGCAGTAAGGCTAGAAGTTTAGGGGCAGGGTTTAAATTATTTTACCATGGTGTAGATGGGAAGAGAAATGGAGTCGGGGTTATTTTGAAAGAAGAGCTGGCTAATAATGTCTTGGAGGTGAAAAGAGTATCAGATCGAGTGATGAGGCTGAAATTTGAAATTGAGGGTGTTATGTGTTATGTGATTAGTGGCTGTGCCCCACAGGTAGGATGTGACCTAGAGGTGAAAGAGAAATTCTGGAAGGAGCTAGATGATGTAGTTCTGAGCATCCCAGACAGAGAGAGAGTCGTAATTGGTGCAGATTGTAATGGACATGTTGGTGAAGGTAATAGGGGTGATGAAGAAGTGATGGGTAAGTACGGCATCCAGGAAAGGAACTTGGAGGGACAGATGGTGGTAGACTTTGCAAGAAGGATGCAAATGGCTGTAGTGAACACTTTTTTTCAGAAGAGGCACGAACTTAGGGTGACCTACAAGAGCGGAGGTAGAAGCACACAGGTGGATTACATCTTGTGCAGACGATGTAATCTGAAGGAGGTTACCAACTGTAAGGTAGTGGTAGGGGAGAGTGTGGCTAGACAGCATAGGATGGTGGTGTGTAAGATGACTCTGGTGGTGGGGAGGACAATTAGGAAGACAAAGGCAGAGAAGAGAACCATGTGGTGGAAGCTGAGACAGGACGAGTGTTGTGCAGCTTTTCGGCAAGAGGTGATACAGGCTCTCGGTGGACGGCAGGAGCTTCCAGAAGACTGGACCACTGCAGCCAAGGTGATCAGAGAAGCAGGCAGGAGAGTACTTGGTGTATCTTCTGGCAGGAAAGGAGAGAAGGAGACTTGGTAGTGGAACCTCACAGTACAGGTAATCATACAAGGAAAAAGGTTAGCTAAGAAGAAGTGGGACACTGAGAGGACCGAGGAGAGGCGAAAGGAATACATTGAGATGCGACACAGGGCAAAGGTAGAGGTGGCAAAGGCAAAACAAGAGGCATATGATGACATGTATGGCAGGTTGGACACTAAAGAAAGAGAAAAGGATCTATACAGGCTGGCCAGACAGAGGGATAGAGATGGGAAGGATGTGCAGCAGGTTAGGGTGATTAAGGATAGAGATGGAAATACGTTGACTGGTGCCAGCAGTGTGCTTGCTAGATGGAAAGAATACTTCGAGGAGTTGATGAATGAGGAAAATGATAGAGAAGGGAGAGTAGAAGCGGTAAGTGCGGTGGACCAGGAAGTGGCAATGATTAGTAAGGGGGAAGTTAGAAAGGCATTAAAGAGGATGAAAAATGGAAAGGCAGTTGGTCCTGATGACATTCCTGTGGAGGTATGGAAGCATCTAGGAGAGGTGGCTGTGGAGTTTTTGACCAGCTTGTTCAATGGAATTCTAGTGCGTGAGAAGATGCCTGAGGAATGGAGGAAAAGTGTACTGGTGCCCATTTTTTAAGAACAAAGGTGATGTGCAGAGCTGTGGCAACTATAGAGGAATAAAGTTGATGAGCCACACAATGAAGTTATGGGAAAGAGTAGTGGAGGCTAGACTCAGGACAGAAGTGAGTATTTGCGAGCAACAGTGTGGTTTCATGCCTAGAAAGAGTACCACAGATGCATTATTTGCCTTGAGGATGTTGATGGAAAAGTACAGAGAAGGTCAGAAGGAGCTACATTGTGTCTTTGTAGATCTAGAGAAAGCCTATGACAGAGTACCCAGAGAGGAACTGTGGCACTGCATGCGGACGTCTGGAGTGGCAGAGAAGTATGTTAGAATAATACAGGACATGTACGAGGGCAGCAGAACAGCGGTGAGGTGTGCTGTAGGTGTGACAGAAGAATTTAAGGTGGACGTGGGACTGCATCAGGGATCAGCCCTGAGCCCCTTCCTTTTTGCAGTGGTGATGGATAGGCTGACAGATGAGGTTAGACTGGAATCCCCGTGGACCATGATGTTTGCAGATGACATTGTGATCTGCAGTGAAAGCAGGGAGCAGCTGGAGGAACAGTTAGAAAGATGGAGGCATGTACTGGAAAGAAGAGGAATGAAGATTAGCCAAAGTAAAACAGAATATATGTGCATGAATGAGAGGGCTGGTGGGGGAAGAATGAGGCTACAGGGAGAAGCGATAGCAAGGGTGGAGGACTTTAAATACTTGGGGTCAACCGTCCAGAGCAATGGTGAGTGTGGTCAGGAAGTGAAGAAACGGGTCAAAGCAGGTTGGAACGGGTGGAGGAAGGTGTCAGGTGTGTTATGTGACAGAAGAGTCTCTGCTAGGATGAAGGGCAAAGTTTATAAAACAGTAGTGAGGCCAGCCATGATGTATGGATTAGAGACAGTGGCACTGAAGAGACAACAGGAAGCAGAGCTGGAAGTGGCGGAAATGAAGATGTTGAGGTTCGCTCTTGGAGTGACCAGGTTGGATAAAATTAGAAATGAGCTCATCAGAGGGACAGCCAAGGTTCGATGTTTTGGAGACAAAGTTAGAGAGCGCAGACTTCAATGGTTTGGACACGTCCAGAGGAGAAATAGTGAGTATATTGGAAGAAGGATGATGAGGATGGAGCTGCCAGGCAAGAGAGCTCGAGGAAGACCAAAGAGAAGGTTGATGGATGTCGTGAGGGAAGACATGATGGCAGTTGGTATTCGAGAGGAGGATGCAGGAGATAGGCTTACATGGAAAAGGATGACGCGCTGTGGCGACCCCTAACGGGACAAGCCGAAAGGAAAAGAAGACTGTGAAGAAATCACAATTTCTCAGTTTTGGTAGGGAAAAAAAGGAATTAGGGTCACATTAAATCAATCAAAATATGGTACTCTCAAAACGATATGTTCATCTTCAATACTTGGTTGGGAATCCCTTTGCTTTAATCACTGCCTCGATGCGCCGTGGCATTTAAGCAATGTCTAGCATTGCCTGGGAGTTATGGAAGCCCAGATTTCCTTGATGCTTGCTTTCAGTTCTTCATTTTTGGGTCTGGTGCCCCTCATTTTCCTCTTGATAATACCCCATAGATTCTTAATGGAGTTTAGATCCAGCGAGTTGGCTGGCCAGTCAAGCACTATGACAGCATGGGCATCTAACCAGGTTTTGGTGCTTCTGGCGGTACAGTCAGGGGGCCTGTTCCTGCTGGAAGATGAAATCTGCATTTCCATACAGATCCTCAGCAGAAGGAAACAAAGTCCTCTAAAACATTCTGGTAGACTGTTGCGGCGACATTGTATTTAAGAAAGCAGTTTCCCCAACACCTGCACAAGACATTGCACCCCAAATCAAGACTGACTGTGGATATTTCACACTGGACCTCAAGCAGCTTGGCTTCTGTTCTTCACTAGTCTTCTTCCAAGCCCTTGGACCTTGATTCCCGCATGACTGACACACTTTACTTTCATCAGAAAAGAGGACCTTGGACCACTGGCCAACAGTCCAGTCCATCTACTCCTTGGCCCAGTTGAGACACTTCCTTCGTTGGCTAGTGCTCAGAAGTGGCTTAACCCGGGGAACCCGGCAGTTGTGGCCCATCTCCCGGATGAGTCTGAATGTGGTGCTTTTTGAAGCTGTAACTCCCAACTCATTCCACTCTCTCGATCTCTGCTAGATTCTTGAATCTTCTCTGTTTGATAAGCCACTGAAGCCCACGGTTATCTCTTTTGCTGGTGCATCTTCTCCTGACACATTTTGTCCTTCCACTAGATTTTCCATTGCTATGCTTGGAACCAGCACTCTGTGACTACCCAGCCTCCTTAGCTATGAACGTTTGTGGCTCACCCATCCTATGGAGGGTATCAGTGATGGTCTTCTGGCCAGTTGTCAAGTCTGCAGTCTTCCCCATATTGAACCCAACAGACAATTGAACCAAACTGAAGCAATTTAATGACACATTGGGAAACCTGTGCAGGTGCTTTGAGTTTAGTAGATGATTATTGTGTGACACTCAGTTTAAAATATTTATCGCCTGCAAAATTTGGGCTTATTTCTTCACAGTATTCAAATGTTTTTAAATTCCTGATTTCATGGGTTTTATGAGCTGGAAGCTCAAATTAGGTAAAAAATGAACAAATAAATACTTGAAATGGTGTAAATTGTGGGCCCTGAATCTATAATCTATGAAAGTTTAACATTTTTAATGGAATTATGGAAATAAACTTTTTCCATGATATTCAAATTTTTTGGAAAGGGTCTGTATTGTTTTCTGCACATATACAGTGGTGTAAAATAGGGTTTGGCCTTCCTGATTTATTATTTTTTTGCATGTTTGTCACACTTAAATGTTTCCCATCGTTAAACAAATTTAAATATTATTCAAAGGCAAGACAAGTAAACACAAAATGCAGTTTTTAAATGTTTTTCATTATTCATGGAGAAAAAAAATGCAAACCTACATGGCCCTGTGTGAAAAAGTGATTGCCCCCCGTTAAAAGATAACTGCTTTATCCTACCCGAGCTCAATTTCTCTAGCCACACACAGGCCTGATACTGCCACACGTTCTCCATCAAGAAATCACTTAAATAGGACCTACCTGACAAAGTAGAGCAAAAGATCCTCAAAAGCTAGACATCATGCTGAGATCGAAAGAAATTCAGGAACAAATGAGAAAGCAAGTAATTGAGCTCTATCAGTGTGGAAAAGGTTATAAAGTCATTTCTAAAGCGTTGGGACTCATCCAAGAGGTCACAAAAGACCCCACAACAACATCCAAAGAACTGTAGGCCTTACTTGCCTCAGTTAAGGTCAGTGTTCCTGACTCCACCATAAGATAGAGACTGGGCCAAAATGGCCTGCATGGCAGAGTTCCAAGACGAAAAGCACTACTGAGCAAAAAGAACATTCAGGCTCATCTCAATTTTGCCAGGAGACATCTTGATGATTGTCAAGGCTTTTGGGAAAACACTGCGTAGTCTGACGAGACAAAAGTTGAACTTTTTGGAAGGTGTGTGTCCCATTACATCTGATGTAAAAGTAACACCGAATTTCAGAAAAAGAACATCATACACAGTAAACACAGTAAAATACGGTGGTGGTAGTGTGATGGTCTGGGGCTATTTTGCTACTTCAGGACCTGGAAGACTTGCTGTGATAAATGGAACCGTGAATTCTGCTGTCAACCAAAAAATTCTGAAAGAGAATGTCTGGCCATCTGTTCGTGACCTCAAGCTGAAATGAAGTTGAGTTCTGCGGCAGGACAATGATCCAAAACACACCAGCAAGTCGACCTCTGAATGACTGAAGAAAAACAAACTGAAGACTTTGTAGTGGCCTCATCAAAGTCCCGACTTTAATACTATTGAGATGCTGTAGCATGACCTTAAAAAGGTGGTTCATGCTCAAAAAGCTTCCAATGTGGCTGAATTTCAACAATTCTGCAAAAATGAGTGGGTCAAAATTCCTGCACAGCGCTGTTAGAGACTCATTGCAAGTTATTGCAAACGCTTGATTGCAGTTGTAGCTGCTAAGGGTGGCACAACTAGTTATTAGGTTTAGGGGGCAATAATTTTTTTCACTCAGGGTTTGGTTGGGTTTGGATTTGTTTTCTTCCTTAATAATAGAAACCTTCATTTGAAGACTGCATTTTATGTTTACTTATGTTGCCTTTGACAATAGGAAACATTTAAGTTATGACAAATATGCAAAAACATTTTAAAAAAATAGGGAAGGGGACAAACACCTTTTCACACCACTGTACAGTGGATATGAAGTCCACAAAGCCCTGTTCAAATGCCAGGTTTTTGTGAGACCAAGATGAAATATTTCAATACTTTTTCTGCCATTAATCTGACCTACGGCTACAACCTATTCAACTCAATTGAAAGAAAATGAGATCACTACTTACCTATTAGTTGACTTCCTAATGATTTTCATCCTGCTGCGAAGCTTGAATGAATTCGGGGATGATTGGATGGAGGGTAAGGTAGAAAAAACAAGCCCCTTTCTTTCTCCTTTATTTTTTTCTGCTGTCCAAACAAAGGTAGATTCAGGGAGGGCCACTGCTTCCCCTGCTGTCCCTGCTACAGAATACCTGGGACAACCAGCCTTCCAGCGGTATCTACTAAATGAAGAACTAGTAGGGGAAGTTGCATATCCCCTTTTCAGTTTTGTAGAGGAAAAAGAGCCTGATTTGAGTTTCTTCATAGCATCTCCCTTTTCCAGAGCTCTCTGAATGTTGGTCAGAGCTTTAGGAGATGGCGACTTTCTAAAAGACTTAGCTTGGACCCCAGCAGAGGAGGAAACCCATTTGTACTTGGATGCCCTGGGGCCTGCGATGACTGGACTGAGTTTGCGTGACTTTTTGGCAGGGGTTCTCTTGCTGACTGGGAATGAGAGGGAGCTTGAATTTAAAACTCCAGCTTTAGCAACAACTGTCGAGGTGACTTCATTTGTGGGTGAAGAAACCAAGCTATATGGTCTGGGTTCCACTTCTTCAACAGTCTGATTCTTAACCCAAGTAAACTTGGATTTTGTTTGAAATGATACACTGCCTATGGCCTGGCTTGACTGAGACAAAGGATAGTCTTTGAAAGGTTGTTGTGGCACCTTAGAAGGTGAAGACTGAGGTGATGAGCTTGTATCCAGGGCCATCCGTTTTTTGTAATCTGGGGATTGGATCTTAGTTTTGTTGGTTTTAGTTTTTAAATAAGGTTGATTCTGGAACTGGGAAATGACCGACACACGGGTCAGTGTGCTGGCTTTGGCTGAAAAGTGGCTTTCTAAAGACCCCTTCACTTTTATTACCGGCAGTACAACCGTTTCTTCAACCCTTTGTTGTTGGATACTTTGTACTCCGAAGTCTGATTGAGGTACAGCCACCACTTTTTTATCGGTGTCTCTTTTTTCTGTTGCAACATTTCGAATCGCTGTGGTGGCACTTTCTGTTTGTCCTTCTTCCTTGAGTTGAACAGTATCTGATGATGAAGTGGGGGGTTTAGATGTACGACCTTTTTCACCAGTGTGGCTGGGTACCGATGGATTGTGAGATGAAACTTGAATGTTTGAATGTTCTGGGGTGGAGGTAGAAACACAGCACACAGTGTTGGACACAGGGTTCTTATTTTTGAGAGAGTTCCACTTCCTCCAGCTACCATGGCTCGGAAGACCATATGAGCTGTGTGGATTGATGACAGATGTGCTTTGGCTCCTCCCTCTGGATGATGTAGAGACCTCTGGAAGCCTCGGCATGTTGCCATGAACACTCTTATGCTTATCGATGAGATCTAAAATTTTGAAAATGAAAATAAGTCTACATGAAAACAGAGTTCAAGAGGAACATTACTTTCAATACATCAGCAGGAGTGTATATATGCAATTTCCACTTCATGAAATGTTCAACCAATATGAGGTACCTAAGGTCAAATGCCATATTAGTACTTTTTTTCTCGCAAATGCTCTAATATTTGGACTAAATCAGTCTGGCATGCATTCCAATCGCTGACTAATTACAAGCGACGATCCCCCTAAGATGAGAACAATAGCACACTAGCCAACGACTTGAATACCTTCTACTGCAGATTTGAAAAGGACACTTTCACACCCCACACCCACCCTTCACTCAGATCTTCAATAGATCTCTGGAACTGTGCGAAGTACCATCCTGTTTCAAACGCTCCACCATCATTCCGCACCCGCACCCGCGACCACAACCACACCTCTGACTTCTGCGTTAACCATCCATGAACAGGATGTGAGACGCATCTTCAAACAACATAAGATTAACAAAGCGGCAGGACCGGACCATGTGTCCCCATCCTGGCTCAAAGTCTGCACGGACCAGCTCACTCCAGTCTTCACTCAGATCTTCAACAGATCTTTGGAAATGTGCGAAGTTCCATCCTGTTTCAAATGCTCCACCATCATTCCAGTCCCCAAGAAACCTGCAATCTCTGGTCTGAATGACTACAGGCCTGTCGCTTTGACATCTGTGGTCATGAAGTCCTTTGAACGTCTCGTGCTGGACCACCTCAAGAGTGTCACAGGTCCCCTGCTGGACCCCCTGCAGTGTGCCTACCAAGCTAACAGGTCTGCGGATGATGCAGTCAACATGGGACTGCACTTCATCCTAGAACTGCTCGACAGTGCAGGGACCTACGCGAGGATCCTGTTCGTGGACTTCAGCTCAGCGTTCAACACCATCATCCCTGAACTCCTTTCAACCAAGCTTCTCCAACTCAGCGTCTCACCTGCCATCTGCCAGTAGATTTACAGCTTTCTGACGGGCAGGACACAGCAGGTCAGGCTGGGGGAGGCCACCTCATCCACACGCAGCATCAGCACTGGGGCGCCCCAAGGTTGTGTCCTCTCTCCGCTGCTCTTCTCTCTCTACACGAACGACTGCACCTCAGCGAACCCGATTGTCAAGCTCCTGAAGTTTGCAGATGACACCACTGTCATCGGCCTCATCAAGGACGGTGACGAGTCTGCATATCGACAGGAAGCGGAGCGGCCGGAGCTGTGGTGCGGCCGACACAACCTGGAGCTGAACACGCTCAAGACTGTAGAGATGATCGTGGACTTCAGGAGGCATCCTTCGCCACAGCTGCCCCTCACGTTGTCCAGCTGCCTTGTGTCAACCGTCGAGACCTTCAAGTTCCTGGGAATTACAGTCTCTCAGGACCTGAAGTGGGCGACCAACATCAACTCCGTCCTCAAAAAGGCCCAGCAGAGGATGTACTTCCTGCGGCTTCTGAGAAAGCACGGCCTGCCACAGAAGCTGCTGAGGCAGTTCGACACAGTGGTCATCGAATCAGTCCTGTGTTCTTCCATCACAGTCTGGTTTGGTGCTGCTACAAAAAAGGACAAACTCCGACTGCAACGGACAATCAAAACTGCTGAAAGGATTGTCGGTACCCCCCTACCCACCCTTGAGGACTGCCAGAACTAAGACAAGACCGTGCAAAATCCTCTCGGACCCTCCACATACCGGTCACCAGCTCTTCCAGCTCCTTCCCTCAGGTAGGCGCTACAGATAAATGCAAACTAGAACTAGCAGACATTCCAACAGCTTCTTCCCTCTTGCAATCAACTTCTTAAAACACCTAACCTACAATTCCATGACAAGATGCTGGCAATTTTTTGACTTGAGTTCGTTGTCACATTTCTGTGGGGCCAATTATATATTACTCGTGCACTCACTGTAGTAGTCTCGCCACGCTGCACTATTTGCATATCTGTTGTTGACCAATATCGGCCACACATGCCAAGAGTGGGATCTGCTCCATTTGCACACTGATTGAGGAGTATCTGCAACATTTGCACAATCAACATTGTTCCAGAATATCGCACTACTCGTCACTTTAAACCGCATACACTCCTTGAAGTCTCGGCGCCCTTTGCACAATGGTCATTGCACCGGACTATTGCAATATTAGTCATTCGAACCGCTCTAAGTGCTATAGGACTCTGCATCTTTTGCACAATTGTCAAAAAAAATACAAATAAAATGTACCGGCATTACCAGACAACTAGCAACCCTTTATTGCTCAGTGACTGTTTTTTTTTGTCAATGTCTTTCTGTCTCCAAAGTATTCTCTGTCAATTGACTGTCTGTTGTCATACTGGAGCGGCTCCAACTACCGGAGACAAATTCCTTGTGTGTTTTTTTGGACATACTTGGAAAATAAAGATGATTCTGATTTGGAATTAATTCTCTCTTTTTTTTTTAACCTCTCCTTTTGAGCTGCATGCCCATGCAGAATGGTGGATTTGTATGCTTTTTGTGCTAGAACAGTTTTGCTGTGCAACAGGAGAGTTTTAAATACCACTTATTTTGTAATTATTCTGATGTGCACTGAAAATGCAGCCGGACAGAAAAGGGCCTTAGGGGACAGACAGAGGGACAAAATGGACAAGGGGAATAGGGGTGCAAACCACAGCAGAACAGTAGTTAGTCTAGATATTTGACCACAAGTAACTTTACAAAAGTCAAATCGTGCTCTTATTTGTGGATGGGGGGGGGGGGAGATACCCGGTGAGGACATGGAACAACTAATCAAGAGGACAAGATGAGAGAGGACAGAAAAGGGCAGGGCAGGATGTGGGAAATGAGCAAGGCACCAGCTCCAGGAGTCAAGCCAAGAGAAATGTCTATAACCACCACAGACCCTATTACTATGGTTACCAGGTCCCCGACTAGCAACCATTATCCTTGTACTGTGAACATGTGTGGTGGGGTGTCATGCATTAAAATTGGGGAGACTGGTGAAGGTGAGGAGAGACGGTCACGGGGAAATGATGACCCGCAACCGTCACTCCCACCCAGGCCAACCAGCTCCCCAAAGGATGTGGGAATGTACAGTTTCCTGCAAAAGAATTGGAACGGCAAGGTCAATCCCTTCGTTTTTCTTGTATACTGAAGACATTTGAGTTTCAGATCAAAAGATGAATATGAGACAAAAGTTCAGATTTCAAACTTTTATTTCATGGGATTTACATCTAGATATGTTAAACAACTCAGGACAGAGCATCTCTTGTTTGAACCCATCCACTTTTCAAGTGAGCAAAATTATTGGAACATGTGACTGATGGGTGTTTCTAGTTGCTCAGGTGTTGCCTTTTAGATTGATTGCTTAAACCTTAGATAGTGGTTCATTTTGGCTTTGGGTTTCACCTGTGAAAAATACATTTGCTGTTAAGCAAACATGAAGAATCAGAGTTATTGCACAACCATTGAGCATAGCCAATTAAACAATTTGAAATGTCCTGAAAAATAAAGAAACTACTGGTGTGCTGAGCAACAGACATCGAACAGGTCGGCCAAGGGTATCAACAACAGTTGACAGAAATGTGAGAGCTGTGAAGAAACACCCAAAGACAACAGTCAGTGAGGTCACTGCTAACCTCCACAGGGCAGGGGGGAAGGTATCACAATCCACTGTTCAAAGAAGACTTTGAGAGAAGAAATACACAGGCCATACCACAAGATGCAAACTGCTCATCAGCAAAAAGAATCGGAAGGCCAGATTGGATTTTTCAAAGAATTAGAGAGATGTGCCACAAAGGTTTTGGAACAAAATTTCATGGATTGATGAGACTAAGATTAACCTCTACCAAAGTGATGGAAAAGCCAAAGTATGGATCTGCTTTTGATCCAAAACACACAAGCTCATCTGTGAAGCATGGTGGAGGTAATGTTATGGCTTGGGCTTGCATGGCTGTTTCTGGAACGGGCTTACTAGTCTTTATTGATTATGTAAATCATGATGGTCGCAGCGGAATGAATTATGAAGTCTACAAAACCATTTTGTCTGACAATTTACAAAAAAGGCGGCACGATGGACGACTGGTTAGAGCATCAGCCTCACACTTCTGAGGACCCGGGTTCAATCCCCGGCCCCGCCTGTGTGGAGTTTGCATGTTCTCCCCGTGCCTGCGTGGGTTTTCTTCGGGCACTCCGGTTTCCTCCCACATCCCAAAAACATGCATTAATTGGTCACTCTAAATTGCCCGTAAGCGTGAATGTGAGTGCGGATAGTTGTTTGTTTCTATGTGCCCTGCGATTGGCTGGCAACCAGTTCAGGGTGTACCCCGCCTCCTGCCCGATGACAGCTGAGATAGGCTCCAGCACGGCCGCGACCCTAGTGAGGAGAAGCGGCTCAGAAAATGGATGGATGGATGGAATTTACAGAAAAATGCATCCAAACTATTCGGGAGAAGCTTCATCATGCAACAAGACGATGACCCAAAACACACTGCCAACACAACAAAGGACTTCATCGGGGGGAAAAGTGGAAGGTCTGAGACTGGCCAAGTCAATCATCGGATCTTAACCCAATAGAACAGGGGCGTCAAACTCAAATTCACGGTGGGCCAAAATTAAAAATTGGGACAATGTCGCGGGCAAAACTCAATATTTAATGAAAAATCACTAGGATGTGTATGTTTCCCTTCTCTGCAAAAATGTAGCCTTAAAGTTTACCACAACAAAAACAAAGGAATTGACCTTGTCGTTCCAATACTTTTGGAGAGGACCGTATGTGGTGCATTAAAAATCCGTGCGGGAAAGCCATGGCGGGCCAGAGAGCAGGCTGGAGTGCCAGAACACCTGGGCGAGTGTCCTCCCCAGCCCGACACTGTCCTCCTCCCACTGATGGGTGGATGATGCATAGGGTTGGGCATCGAGAATCGAGAACCGATTGGAACCAGGACTAACATTCTGGTTCTCCCGGGATCATTCAAATTAAAAGAGATTCGGTTCCCAGTTTTGATGCTTACAGTCCGCTGACCCCGACTACGAAAGTGGCAAAAACCAACGAAGAAGAACGCGCACAAAGCCGTGCTTGTGCCCAACGGCAGCGGCGAACAACTGCGTTAACTATGTTAAAATAAATGACCAGTCACCTCAGTGCAAGACTTGGATTAAGATTATATTGTGCAAAGGAGGCTTTCACGATGTGTAGAAGTCTGACGCGTTCCCTCCCGTTCCGAGCCTCAGCCTACACCGCATGGAACTTCAGTCAACTCAATTGGGTGACTGAAACAAGGAAATAAATCTATGCTATTGAGATGGCTAACAAGTCAAAATGCTGCGATGCACTCTTGCACTGATGGATTTTAGTAGGGTTTACACGATCAGGATTTTTGGGGCCGATCACCGATCAGCAAATATGAAAAAAGGATAACCGATCACAAGATGGAGCAATGTGTCTATTTACATGACTTGTTAATTTACTGTATATACCACTACTATATACTGTACTGTATCCATCCATCCATCCATTTTCTGTACAGTTTATCCTCAAGGATTGCGGGCGTGCTGGAGCCCGTGCCGGCTCAAATTATTCTCTTAGCATTTTAGACAAAAATTAAAACACCAATGACCTCGAGACTCAAAAAAGTAAATTCACAAATTTTGGGCAGATTTTCGGTTGTACTTTATTGAAGTATTTAACAATCTCCATTAAACGCCAGGTTCCCTCTCGGAGTCAGTCACGTTGCCGGGGGGCTGTTCAGCAATTATGCCGGCTTTCGCGAAAGCTCGGACAACAGTCAAAGCAGATACCTTAGCCCAAGCATCCACAATCCATTCACATATGGTGGCGTAACTCGCCCGGTGTTGCCTCCCAGTCTTAGTAAAGCTGTGTTCGCCATCTGTCATCCATCGCTCCCACGCCAGCTTTTCCCTTCCTGGGGAGTAATGGTGGTGTGATGGTGACTTGCCCATGTTCCGTGGATGCTGGGACATTGCCGGCTGGCACCCGCCTGGGTACCCCGCTCTGGCTACTGGTGGGGGCGGTGGGGCCCCACTGTCGCTCCTCGGGCCTGCTTCCTCCTCTTCTCTCACTTCCTTGCGTCCCGCTACGGTCGCCTCTTCCTCTTCCCTGATACACGGGGTAGGGCCAATGACTGCTAGTCGTGGACCTGGCAGTCATACTAACAGGGGGGGAGGTTGTCTCACTTACTTTTGCATGGCAGTGCTACCGAGGCCAGGCCCCCCGGGCTGGATGACTGCTTGGTGTTTGGGCTGACCTCTCATGGGCCGGGGCTGTTCCTTGGGTCCCCCCCCCCTCGTATCGTTCCCTTGTCGGGTGGCCCTATCCGCCCTCCTTTCCAACAAACAAGGCACACTCTTCCGCCCTCGGGCTGGGCAGGGACTGGCTGCATCGCGAGCAGCCGGGGGGGGCCGTCTGGCTCTCCTGGGGATGGGGGTGGGGGGCACGCCGTGTGGGGCAGTTGGCTGGGGGGGTGACATTGGGTCCCTGCGGCCCCCGCTGGGTGGCCGGTTGTCAGGGCGCCTCGGCCTGATCCCGCCCCTCGATTGATTGGGTGGGGTCCTTAGCCGCCGCGGTGCAGCCACAGCAATTACAGGACACATCTGTCAGTCTTTGTGCATGTAAAACATGTATCCGCAGGCACACACCCCTTACTGCAACAAATAACTAATGAATATGCAAATCGCTTGTGTATCCCCTCACTTATACTCTCGTCCTGTATACTTTTATAATTTACATTATTAATGCCACCACACTTCAGTTGTACAGCCGGGTTCAAGACCCTGGTCCTGCATGCTTCTTCTCCTGTCTTTGTCCGGTTCTATCTTGTCCTGTCCTTCCCTCACAGGGTGTAGCACTACAGCCCCATGCAAAACTCATATTTAATGTTTAACTCGGGCCACCTCGCCTTCTTTCTGCGGAAACTCAGCTTAGTCTTCTTGATTTGGCGAAGCTCGTTTTCCTGCTTCCTCCACTTGCGAACCATGGATACGTTGATCTTAAATTCTCTCGCGGCTGCTCGATACCCATGTTCCTCTGCGTAACTGACAGCTTGCAGTTTAAACTGTGCTTCGTAAGAGTCTCTTCATAGGGCCCATTTTTGGGGGGTACCTTAGCCAAACCGATGTTGTTTTGCACAATGCACACCCCGGCGCTATATACCTACTGGGGGCGTGGCTTTAGCGTCTGCCTTCACGCACCCTTCCCCCTTAACATCCGCATGCTGTCTCCAACCACGTCTGCTTTTCCGCTTTTCCCAGTCAAGCGGTCAAAAAAAAAAAAAAAAAAAAAAAAAAAAACGGTCACACAGAGCGCTCATCACACAACATTTATAGATTTTGGAAGTTGGTGCACACATAAGGCGCGCCGCATTATAAGGTGACCCATCCATTTTGGAGAAAATTTAAGACTTTTAAGTGTGCCTTATTGTCGTGAAAATACGGTACATTAAGTGGCCTAAATTGATTCACAGCAGTCCAACTCAAATTGCTAAAATTAGTCTAAAATAGGCGGCACGGTGGATGACTGGTTAGAGCGCCAGCCTCACAGTTCCGAGGACTGGGGTTCAATCCCCGGCCCCGCATGTGTGGAGTTTGCATGTTCTCCGCGTGGGCTTTCTCCAGGCACTCCGGTTTTCTCCCAGATCCCAAAAACATGCATGAATTGGAGACTCTAAATTGCCGTAGGCGTGAATGTGAGTGCGAATGGTTGTTTGTTTGTATGTGCCCTGCGATTGGCTGAGAACCAGTTCAGGGTGTACCCCGCCTCCTGCCCGATGATAGCTGGGATAGGCTCCAGCACGCCCGCGACCCGAGTGAGGAGAAGTGGCTCGGAAACTGACTGGATGGATGGATGGATGGATGGATAGTCTAAAATAAATTATTTTAGCGTTCACCCCTCCCCACAATTTATTTCACACAACACAAAATCTGGTAAATGTGTTTTTATTGAAAACTCACAAAATAAAACTACAATCTTTGGAAATGCATTTTGAACTTTATATGCTTACATTTTTAAGCTTCTTTGTAGTTGTATAAAACACCTTTGATGACAGTCACTCATATAGCAACGCAGGTTAGTGCATCTTGAATTAACACATTTTAAGTACTAGAAAAGCATCTTCAAAGACAGTTTTGGACTGTGAGCACACACCCTGACTCTCCCTTATGAAAAAAAAGTTAGATTTTCAGCTGCTGTACCTTTGCATTCAGCTTGGGTCCATCTAAGTTCATAATGATTGTCTGGAAAAACTCAGAGGTGTATTGAAGGTTTTCTGGAAAGACGAGATGAAGTGCCGTGATGAACCCAAACAGCTTGATCAACACCATGATGACACTGCCAGCGTTGTTGCGGACTTTAATGCCCTCGATCACAATTCCCACATCCTCTGACTCCTCATGTCCATCTTTTCGGATTGTGTGTAAATCTTTATGACGGGGGTGGTGATTCTCCTTTCTGCATCCTTAGCTACCGCGGGCTGAACAACAACACAAACAGGAAAATAACTAAAATGCAACAAACAGAAATCCAAATACAAAATGACATACAGCAGTTTAAAGCGACGGTTATGGTCAAAAGAGTGGGATAGAATAAAATGACGAGCCGTCTTGCTAACTCTTAACGCAACAGTGGCGCAGCAGCTAAAAATAGCACTGATTCAGGATTAGCAAATAAAATACTGCATTAACAGACCAGTGTGGTTAATGTAAACAATAAGTATGGTACTCACTTTAATGTACGCACAACACTTGGTCACAAACTCTTAAATGCTTTCGCCCCACTTGATTCGCTTGCAGAAAGAAAAAAGGGAGTGAGGAGGCAAGGAGGTCACGTGCCAGGTGCTACTCGTCTCTCAATGGACAATTTAGGTACCCTTTGTGTTTTAACAATATACTGTACTATAAATGCACCAGAAATTACCTGCGTTGCATTCATACGGCGATTTTTGATAAGCGAATAAAGCACAAACATCATGGAACTTTCAATTCATACACACATTCAACAGACTCCACGAGTGGTGGGGGTGGGAGGTGGGGCGGTTAACCGCAGGGGGCGTCTGCCAAAACAAATTATTAATTAATAATTCACATTCCTAGCTTCCGTACGTACGTGTACACTTTTTTCCAGAACACATACTGCTGTTAAAACACTAGTTAGAGTAACTGCAAACACGAGTAGTCCTACTCAAACTCAATTTTAGTGTAGGCCATCTGCGCAGTTAAACCTAGTATAGCTAGCTGGCTAGCCCATAAGCTAGCTGCCCAACTACACTGACGGCCTTCGCGATCTTTTGGGAAAGGTTATTTTTTTTAAAAACGAATAAAAATAATCAGTACTCACCAGGGAGGGAAGACTACATCTGTCTTTCTCCGCAGGAGCGCCGCCACAAATTGTCGAATGTCGATAAAGAAGGAAAGCTGACGCGCAGGGAAGCGTCTCAGCGCAAGAAAGTGTCTCAGCGTTGCAATGGGCGGTCCCAATTTTGTGTTTTGAGTTCATGAATGTCAAAGTGAAACTATTACTTCAGCTTAACCAAAAGTACACGTATAAGTTGTTAATTAGATTTGTTTTAGAAAATTTAACAAAAAAGAAATGTTGCATGAAAGAAGGGCTTGAATCCTTTTTATGAGTGTAGGGGGCATTCAAGGATTTGCAACTGACAGAAATAATGGGTGCCAACTTGACCAATTAAATTACTTTATTGCAATTAAATTACTTTAATAAATACTGTTAATGACATGCTTACTCTAACTTCCTCACTGTCCCAGCTATATAGACGGGTGTTGTCCAGAGTTTGAGTCCGTTTGACACTTCTTCACCCACACTGCATTGCTTGAACGTGGCATGCTCCTCGTGTACATTTTTCAGGTGCCTGATCAAATTTGCATTGCAGCACTTAGATGACGTTCCCCACGACGTACTTCAGTTGTA